>NC_045153.1:21949983-21989983 GCF_900700415.2 Clupea harengus | reverse complement strand
ACTGGCCATACTGTGTGTGTGTGTGTGTGTGTGTGTGTGTGTGTGTGTGTGTGTGTGTGTGTGTGTGTGTACCTCCCAGCCTACGGAGCGGGACTGCTGGACGTGTGTGTGTGTGTGTGTATGTGTGTGTGTAGCTCCCAGCCTACGGAGTGGGACTGCTGGCCATACTATGTGTGTGTACCTCCCAGCCTACCGAGTGGGACTGCTGGCCATACTGAGTGTGTATGTGTGTGTGTGTGTGTGTGTGTGTATGTGTGTGTGTACCTCCCAGCCTACCGAGTGGGACTGCTGGACGTGTGTGTGTGTGTGTGTGTGTGTATGTGTGTGTGTACCTCCCAGCCTACGGAGCGGGACTGCTGGACGTGTGTGTGTGTGTGTGTGTGTATGTGTGTGTGTACCTCCCAGCCTACGGAGCGGGACTGCTAGACATGCACGCAGCACCTCGCTGGAGAAGCGTGATGCTTCAGCTTCAGCTACCACGGCCTTTGGCTCCCACTTGTGAGACTTAATTGTAGCCGTATAAAAGGCTGTGGGTTATTTTCTGTTCATCATTATGGTAAGACAGTCATGTGACTGTGCCTGCCAAGCAGAGGATGTCTGTCTTTATCTGACAATACACAGAAATATAAGCAGTTTATTTAAGGCGAGGTGTACCACCACCGTCAGTCTACGTATTGTATGGAGATGGATGAGTGAACTACATATCCTATCTGTAATCAGTGAACTGGAGGCAGAGACAGGAGGAACAGGTGTAGTGAAGATGGAGAACCTAAAGAGGATGCTGTTGAGTCCATAATGTGTCGTGTCATGTCATTAGTACCATTCTTCCTTAGGAATGAATTTGTGTCAAAGCAGTTAATGGGGTTTCCTCTGTTATGGCTGAACTTTTTTTCTTTTTTCCTTTCTTTCACTCTTTTTTTTCCTTTCTTTTTTCTCCATCTCTTCATTCTTTCTCTTCCTTCCTTTCTTTCCTTCTTTCTTTGTTTTCCATTTCTTTCTTGCAATTGCCCTCACATCTTCGGTGTGAAAGCTATGTTTTGAAGGTCTGCCTCTACTAATTCCTGTTACTTATAGCCTTATCCGAAATAATGACATTGTCTTCGCACTGTTGTCAAATGTGTTCATGTGACTAATTAGCTGACCCCCCATCCCCCCCCCTCCCCCTCCCCTCTCTCTCTGTCGTTGCAGATCCCCAGCTCAAGGGTATTGTGACCAGGTTATATTGCAGGCAGGGATACTACTTGCAAATGAACCCAGATGGATCTCTGGATGGGACCAAGGATGACAGCACTAATTCTTGTGAGTTCAGACCCTCCCTTCCCTCGTCACTCTGTGCTAGAACTGAATCCATGCATTCAGACATATTTGACATATGTCACTCCATGGCACCACATCAAACTAATGGGACATTTACTCAGGCAAAGAAGGAGAATATTGCCCTATGTATCAATATGAAGGTGCAAATAGTGGATGTAGAGGTGAATACAGGGGTATTTAAGATGGCAGTAATGGTGTTATGGGCTTGAGATTATATTGTTCTCTTTGTACCATTGCTCTTTTAAATAAGAGTCTTCAGATTATAGTCAGGAAGCAGTTTTCACAAAAGACCTGTACTATGTGTGTATATTGGGGGGTAGGTTGATTGATTGTGTGTGTGTGTGTTGGTGTGTGAGTGTGTACGTACATGTGTGTGAAAGAGAGAAGGAGAGAGACGGAGGGAAGGTGGCACAGAGTGTGGGGGTCTGTGTGTGTGTATGTGTGTGTGTGTGTGTGTGTGTGTGTGTGTCTGTGTTTGTGTGTGTGTGTGTGTGTGTGTGTGTGTGTGTGTGTGTGTGTGTGTGTGTTTGTGTGTGTGTGAGTGTGTGTAGTGGTATTATTAGCCTGACTGGCTGCTGCTTGCTGTGTGCTCCAGGCAGGAGCAGAGCTGGTTAATGTGAGTTGGGTTTGGAGCTCTAACGATAGTTTGACACTCATCCCTCCAAGTTGAGATGACATATGTCACTTCTTGTATGTGGCAATAGTCATACATATGTGCACATACAAATATGCACGTACGCGCGCACACACAAACACACACACACACACACACACACAGAGACCCAAAATACACACCTATAAATTCCACACCTACATGTACCATGTAACGCCCCCCCCCCCCCCCCCCCCCCCCCCCCCCCCCCCCCCCCCCCCACACACACACACACACTACAGTTAGGACATAACTCTCCATTCTTTTCGTCTTGAAAGAGAATGGAATGACATTTAAAATAGTCTGTCTGGTAATTACATCTGATAACCTTTGGCCATCAATACATAAAGGTCATCATAATTATAAACAGACTGCCCAAGATTAGATGAAAGTGATAAGTATAGTATAATTCCAGTGTCACAGTCACTAATTACTGAGCCACTTACTGTTTCTTACACGCACACACACACACACACACACACACACACACACACACACACACACACACACACACACACACGCTCACATATGTTCACACACGTTCACACATGTTCACACACTACAGATGGCTCTAATTCTGGCATGGATATAAAACACACCTTCCCATACGTTTTGAGAGAGAATGGAATGAAATCCTGAACACTGGTCCCCCATCCTCCTTTCACACCCTTTCTCTATCTCTCTCTCTCTCTCTCTCTCTCTCTCTGTCTCTCTCTCTCTCTCTCTCTCTCTCTGTCTCTCTCTCTCTCTCTCTGCGGATGACGCTCCACCTCACCTGGCCCTGTATCCTCTGTCTCTGAGGCACTTCAAAACTCACAGCGCCATGCCCCTTAAATCAGTCAGTCAGGCAGCTCCCAGGCCCGGGCCAGCAGCAGCAGCGAGCCAATACCAATTACCTTCGAGCTCATCGCACTGCGGGCTTAAATCAGGCATGTGGATGCACTTAGTGTCACAGCCAACCACTGCTATTTCCCGCTTGCATAAACAGTAGCCCTTTCCTAACAAGCCCAAAGAGCATGCTAGTACAACAAAAGGAGTCATTAAATCAGCCATGCACCACTGGTGACACCTATTAAGGCACCGTAACTGTTCAGGCAAATGGCTTCCGCTCTTGTGCGTGGAGCCGTGCTGTGCTGTGCTGTTCTGGCCACTTTTAGAACAAAAGCTTTTGAAGGTAAAGATTCTATATAGAACCTCTACAGTGTTCCACAGGTTAAATGTGTTCTTCATATTTAGATTCTTCAAATCGGGATTTTGTGAAGCTGTTCGTTTGTAAAAAAAAATAATCTCAAAGGGCTCTGCATGGAATCGAACAGGACCTTTCATCAGTTCATGGTACAGCCTCGAAGGTTCAAGGGGTTCCAGAGAGGGGGTGGTCAACTGTAAGATATAGAATATTTAGAAAATATATCCAAAAGCCAAATTTGTATCAACAACATGCCCTTGAGACATTTATGTCCACACATCACACTGCATTGATGAAACAGCTGAAAAGCAGGAACTAGAAAAAAAAACAGCAACTCAGACTCACTTCTTGTGAACTACTTTTACAAATTCAGCACTTGTGAATTACTTTTACAAATTCAGCACTTCTAATAGAGATTTGACTGATTGGACTGGTCCTTTAAAGTGTATTTAAAATTATAACATAATGTTTGTATGACAAAATATGAATTTCAAAGTTTACTTCCGCCTCCTCCACCCCCACCCCCCTGCCCTCTCCACCCTCTTCCTGTCTCTCCACAGCTTTGTTTAACCTCATCCCTGTGGGTCTTCGAGTTGTCGCCATTCAGTCGGTGAAGACAGGGTTATACATCGCCATGAATGGGGAAGGCCATCTCTATACATCGGTGAGTACCGGGCTGGATGGGCGAGTGGGCTCTAGTGTCCTCCCGCTGAGTGGCGTGAGAGGAGCTTCTCTCCGGGGTGACGCAGGAGGCAGGTAGCGCGGCAGCCCTTGTCTGCCTCAGTTCATGTTGGTTCCTCTGTTCTTTTCTTTACAATAGATTTTTAGTCATCGAGCCTGTGGGGGCTATGTACTTGATCCTGACCTGAAGGCAAAGTTCACATATATCTGTTGTTTATTCAA
Organism: Clupea harengus; assembly: GCF_900700415.2. Classification (NCBI taxonomy): domain Eukaryota; kingdom Metazoa; phylum Chordata; class Actinopteri; order Clupeiformes; family Clupeidae; genus Clupea; species Clupea harengus. Next base: position 21,985,925 of record NC_045153.1, on the reverse strand, counting down.
TAGTTCATATAATTGATTTAATTCAACCAATACTGGAATAGGTCTCACATGTTCATATTTTCGATAATTGCAGAGAACTCAAGGAAGATAGGCGTCCATTTCAGGCAAAATGTACATCAATTTGCACCACCACTACTGAGAAACTAGTTACATTGGCCTTAACTACCCACACAGGAGGGGATATGAACATAATATGATTGCAGCTTAACCATACAATACATTCATATTACAATCATCCCTTTCTCTCTCATGGTACGAAAACCTAAATTGATTTCCACATTTCTAACTCTATCTCTGTCTGACTCTGACTCTATCTACATATTCCATGGCAGAGGATCTATAGCTGTGAAGGTAGTCCCCTCTATCCCAGTAGCCTGAGGTAACCTAGTACTCTGAGGGCTAAAGCTGCTGATGACTGTTATATAAAGCACCCGCTGTATCGTGCAGATAGGGTCAGCTAGCAGAGAGGACCTCCAGCCTAACCTGCCTTTCCAGTTATCAATAACCATCAACATCACAGCGGCGGATTTCTCACTGGCCGCTGCGCTGCGGATCTAAACCAGTTCAGCCGCTGATCCTTTTTCCTGTTTCCGCTCTCTCAGCCGTGCTCTCGTCAATCAATTGTGCCGAGGCCTGATTACACAAAGTAGTCTTCCTCAACACCTTATTTGGGCGTGGGGTATTTGCATTGATCATCCTTTTATTTGTTTTGGTTATATAGGACAGTATGTCCACGCCGTCCGCACCTCATCCCTTCTTGCAGTTTTTTGTTAGAGTAGAAACAAGCCTGTACCTTATTTGTGATAGACCAGAGTGTACCAAGTGCATTTGGGTCCAGTTTGTTTCGTGCAGAAGACGTGCTGGCCATTAGTGGAGGGCTCTCACGGCATGAGTGATGACTCACTCTCTGGAAGGGCTGAATGGAGACGGCGTGGAGAAAGAGAAGAGGGAGGGTTCTCTCTGTGTGGAAGAACCCGGAGACCCTTCAGGACCATTAGAACTGTAACGACTCACCCAACTCCAGCTCCAGTGCTGCCCCCCCCGCTGAGGAGCTTGTCATCTTATGTTACGCCACCGCCTGCCTATCTCTTCACTAATGGCCTCTCTAGTCAACTCAACACGGGAAACAGGGCGCCCACACACTTTTTTTTCTCCGCTTCTTTTGTCATTTCTCCTTCTTTTCTTCTTTTCTCCCACACTCCTTTTCTCTCTACCTTCCTCTGTCACCCCTCGCTTCCTTGCTGAAAGGACGGGGTTAATAAAGAATAAAGAGAAAGGACCTCCTTGCCCCCCCCCCCCCCCCCCCCCCACCTCCTACCCAAAAAAATAAGTCATTATCCTGCTCTCACTCTGAGATGGCGAAGCCCCAGAGTTGACCTCTCATCTAAAAGCAACGCCTCGCCATTTAGGTCACACTTACTGTACAAACCAAATGTTATGCTTTCAAGATGCCATTTATGCAACATCCATCACCCGTGTCCTTCTCCGACTGCCTCGTTTGGTGCCCCTCCATGCATTTTAAAATCCATGTGCATTAAAATTCACTTGAGAAATTACCCAGCCCATTTACATGGAGGTGATAACCCTGCCGAGCGGTGAATTCTAAGTTCCTTATTTTAGTATTTTCCATGGCAAATTAATAGCATTTGATAGTGTATGATCAATTGTTGCCTCTGTGCCATAATTAATTAAGCCGAGAAGAAGAACATGCAGATGGCCCACTTTGATTTGTGGTTCCCTCATTCTTCCTCCCAGGGCTGAATGAAGGGAGCTGATAGTCTTTTCAGCAAAGGGACTTGAATCTCATTAAAAGCCTTCAGTAGGCATCATAGGCGTGTGTGTGTGTGTGTGTGTGGGGGGAGTTATTTCAGCCCTGTGTGAGCATAAGTGAGTTGATGGGATCAAAATTATTCAGTTTCTGAGCACAATAGACTTGTGAGAAGGGAGAAGAAAGTGGACGAACGTTGGCTAATCTCTCCTTTTTTTAATATATCTCTTTTGTACTGAGGGGCCATAGAATCATTCGGGACAGTGTTTTTTGTCGGAAAGGGTGGATTCTCCTGTTGAATAATGAGGCAGAATCTCCTGGCCGGTGCATATAAGGGCAGACAAAAGACATTAGGCTACCTTTGGGGACAGTCCATTTACATTTGCATGTATTTAGTAGATGCTTTTATTCAGTGCGACTCATAGTCCAGAGAGGGTATGCCATTTATCAGCATGTATGCTTCCCTGGACAGTAAGCCATAAACTTGGCACAGCTAGCTCTTTGCTCTACTCAGGGAGCTGTAGCATTAGGAAATGAGATGATCATTGCTTTATAGCATGCCCAAACAATTACCAAAGCAAATGAATAATAAAACAAGTGCAAGTCTATGTCAGGGCTTTCCTTTTAAGCCTGTCACACGTTTTATGGCTGAATATAAAAGGGAACTGATCCCATTTTTCGATGCATTTCAGTAGCAGTAATATAACCTGATGTGGCAATCCTTCTGGAGAAGTGCACACACCTGCCCTTTTAAGAAGACTCTCTCTCTCTCTCTCTCTCTCTCTCTCTCTCACTCTCTATCTTGTGTGGTGAAGGGAATTCTCATTCTCGGGCAGAAGAACACCATTAAACAGTTTGTTGTTCTCCTGCCATTGTCTGGGCTCACCCAATTCCGTAAACTCGTCCACGGAGGGGTCGGGCTCTTCACGGCCTGCTGGGTTTTCTGTGCAGGGTCTTTCATTCAATTCCGCAGGTTGGCAGGTGACAGGTTAGCTTTATCTTAAGCGCTTATACACAATGGCCAGAGGTTCCTTTTGTGCCTATGGAGACTGACTGGCTGGGACAGTAGGATGACCATGTGGGATAAACTCTGTCAGTGGTTGGGTCACTGTCTATGATGGGAATTAGCTTTTGTATGGCATATGGTATGTGTATGTCTGGGCCTGTCTGTCTGTAAGGCTGTAAAATCTGCCGTTATTTCATTTTGTCGAGTGGAGTTTTACAGTTCTTTCAGGTAAATACCACTTATCCTCAATCAACAAGTTATTATTGAATCATGACTATAAAGTTTTATAGGAATTATTAATTTTACATATAAGTTCTGAGGTGAGCGTAATGGCGTAATGACGTTTGCAAGTGGATATTAGTTCTTCTTCAGACTCTTTACTGTCAACACAGGTGTTACCTCCCTTCTATGTGGTATACAGTATACACATTTAAATTCACCAAATATTCTATATTATTATAAATATCTTTCTTTAAGTTATACCTTCCATGTATTTGCAGCTATGCCCTATGAGCAGTGAAGTCTAACTTTAATTCCCATGTCTAAACCCATTCTTTGAATACTTCAGTGGTGCCGTGGCTGACCTTCATGTGCATTGGACCTGTCTGCATCAGTCATTATTGTCTCCTCATCATGCATTTCTATGAGGAATTGATTGCTGCTCTTGTTGAAGGGTTCCAGGATTTGCAGTAAACCAAGGTCTTCTCAGTGGCAGAAAAGGTAGGGGTGCTGTCCCAGCTACAGCAGCCCTTTCCTTCTTTATGTTATCATGGTGCGTCATGGTGCTGTGGACTATGGATCTATGATTTCACATCATTTTCATTCTCATTTATTTACTTCTAATGACAGCTTTTACTGACTACTGTCACTAGCATGCAAGAACACCCTTAAAAATCTGCATCTATGATTATTGTATGCAGATGTATGCACGAGTAGCAGCTGCTTATCTGACTGTGGCATTATGATTTGTTTGGTAGATAGCCTGTATCCATAGTCACTGTCAAAAATAACAGTTTGGTAGTTTGGTAACTGTCTTAATTTCACGTGATTGGTAGCTGTGAAGCATCTCAGTCTGATTATTCTTCTTTTATTTTTTAAGATGCATTACAGACTATTTACCGGGAGTAGTGTTTGTGAACCGCAGCACTGCTGTCAGAATCACAATAGGAGAAAATGATTATCAGTGAGTGGGGAAAGAAGGCGAGGGTGTTCTTTTTCTTTTTCCTCTTGTGAGCTCCTTGAAACAGATGGCGCAGTGTGAAATAATTCTGCTGGTGTTGATCGTAGTGTTTCTCTCAGTTGTAAGAATACCCCCACGCGCACACACATGCTCTAGGATGTTTTCACAGTCCGAGAGGAATCATTTACGCATGGCACCAAAACCTATACGAAAATTGTATCTGTGCCACAACTCATCTATTGCTTTTCAACTTTTAAAATAATGAACAGATTAAACCAGATGGCCATCATGAGCTGTGACCAGTAAGTGTGGATATCGCAATCGAGTGTTGACAGATAAGCCATTATATATCATATAGGTCATATAGGGGTCCAGCATAGTCTATATCCAGCTTGACACACTTCTCAGTGACATTGGTGAACCGACAGCAACAAACAGTGTCACAGCAGTCATTATTACCTCCAACAGTGATACCCAGTGCTGCTGTTGAGCAGCTCGATGTGGGTCAAAGCCAGTGTATTTAGGCAGAGGAGGTCACCTAACACAGTTTGTCCCCTCTCCGACAGACTAGTGACTCTCGCGGCTGAAAAGAACCTAGGGAACCCGGAACAGTAATCATCTAACGGGCCTAATCGCCTCCCTCATATTTAATTACTCAGTGAAGTCCTTTTGGGTGAGGAAGGGAAGAGAGATAGATAGGTAGAGATAATTAAAGAGATAGAGAGAGAGACCTGATCTGTACTAGATGGGCTTGATTGTTTCTGCAGCATAACTCCGTCACTGTATCTTGTAATTCAGTGTCAGTGTCAGTGTCAGTGGAGATCTTGTGACGGCACTCAAGGAACTGGTGATAGTTCCGCTCCACGCGTTTAATAAACTACAAAGTAGAGCGTTGTTAAACATAGCTGCCGCAGCATATGTAACCACACTAGCGGCCAACGCAGCTAAAAATAGATTTTCTCTCTGACCTCATAATGGTGGTTGTTCACCATGACCAGAGTCCGTTTTCCTCTACCTATATGGTATATAATGTTACTGAATGATGTTACAGTAACAGAAAAGGGGCTAACACCTGGTTTGGGCCACTATGGAGGTCTCAATTGAACTTTTTGACGTGCCGTGGGGCCCAATGAAGGAATACATGGCGTTTGCTCAGAAATTGCTCGGGGAAAACCATGGACATCCCACCAGTCTAACAGGTGCATTAAAAAACAAATTGAATAGCGATGGCCAAAGACATCAGGAGGAAGGAACAATTTAGTGGGAAATGGATTCTCGCTAGAGAAATAGAAAAAACACAGGGAGTGATAAAGTCTGCTTTCAGTATGTGTGTATGTGTGTGTGTCTGTGTGTGTGTGTGCGCACGTGTGTGTGTATGTGTACGTGTGTGTGTATGTGTATGTCCCCCGCTAGTAATGCAAGGAGGATCTTCATCTGAAATACACTGAGGAAACATGGACAGCCTTCTAATGGCCGCTCAAGCAATTTCACCATCAGACAACATCTAAATGGAATACTGTGTGTGGCTACCCTGACCAATGAAGCATTTATATTTCTTTTTTTTTTCCTCTCGCTCTATCTCTCTTTCTCTCTTTCTTTGCTCTTTGTGTGTTTGTCTTCGGGGTACACTGGGGAAGTCTGACAGCATAAAATATGCAGTGATAGCTTCTATTTATTTATTTTAGTTGCCTTCCATGACCGATACCAAATCTGTGTATTGAAAGCCCACACCGCGAGCTGGAACCGGTGCTGAAGCTAAACCCACAATGCTGGCTGTGGTTATGGCTTTAGAGATAAGTGCCTCAGAGACCTTTGGATGTGATGTTTGAGCTGTTGTGACACTGAACTGCTCCTGTGGTGGTCGATGCTATGTGTTCTGGATTTGTTTCCGCCGCTGGGCTAGGCTGGGCTAGTTGACACATTTCATTATTTCTTGCAAATGTGCCACTGGGTAATTGTCATCCTTCCTTTCTCTCTCTCTCTCTCTCTCTCTCTCTCTCTCTCTCTCTCTGTATGGGTCAGAGGGATTAAGTTTATTATTGTCACATTACTCCCCTTTTTAAACAGGCCCTCCTATGTTCATTAAAGGCACTTACAGGACAGAGACCTGTAAGCTCAGGTCCTTCACCAGTTTACGAGGCCCATTATTTATGACTTATTTGAGCTTCTCTTACCACTCAAAGCGTCCACTGCTCCATCTCAACAAGGGGACATGAACTTCCCCCTTAAAGCACTGATGGTGATACACAGCATATGGCAGAGCAACAATCAAACAACAATCAAAGGAGATGAGAGGAAAGCGGTGAGTGGGATGTGGGTAATAAACGGGAGACGAGAGAGGCACGGAGGGAGCCGGGCGGCCTTGCTCTGCTACCATGTTTTTGTCGATGGGCGAGAGGACGTGAGTTTGTTGATTAGCCGGCATGTTGCTCGTTGTGTCGCCGTGGATGCGGAGCTGTCCGCTGGGCGGCCACGTTGGGGCAATTGATTCTCCCCTCCGTCCTCCGCCTCTGCTGGCTGATCATATAGAGCTGTCCATCGATCTGAGCTCTGAGAGAGAGAGAGAGAGAGAGAGAGGTGGGAATCAGATATGGTCGCTGCGAAAGTCCTCAATGTACTACATCTTCATCAAAAGGCAGAACTTCCCCTGTATATTTAAAAAAAAATAAAAAATACAAATTTCTTTTATTATGGAAACATCACACACAAACGCACACATGCGCACACATACACATATGCGCACACACGCACACACAAATGCCCCTCAGGCCATCAGATGGAGAATCAAAAGGCAGGGGGAGTGTAAGGATCCGTGCATTAATTAGCACAGTGGAGAGAGCCAACACATGGGTCGGCCCCCAATGGGCCACCGTAGAGGGAAACCCCAGCAGTCAGTGTGTTTACATGATGGTATAATTCGAATCTTTGCTTAGTCGGACTATGCTTTCTTTCGAGGGTAGGTGCTATTATCCCAATATACATGGCAGTGAATAAATCGAATCATTGGCCGAAAGCATGTCATATCCGATACGATAGGTGGCGCTGTTTTTATTACAACTAGTGGTGATACAGCCCTTTCCGCTTGACCTCTTCACCACTACCAATAACAACAACAGTTGATTGAGCATGAATCGCGTCTGTTCATCGGTCCAGAAATGCGTGTTGCCTCTTGGGTTGTTTGTTTGTTTGTTTCTGCCAGGCCGATGTGTTTATAAGTTACATTATTCAAAGGTGAAAGATAAAAGGCGAGAGAAACGCACGCACATTCACACACGCGCGCAAATAATGGGTTACAGCCTAAACGCATTGCCCTTCTGCCAGTTGCATCAAATTGTTTTAGTACTTCTTCGCTGTCAATTTCCAAATCTGTGTGAATATTCATGAGAGCAAGTCCAGTCAGTCTTTTCGTAGATAGATACCAAGACCTTCAGGACGCAATGAATGTTTGGCTAGAAATTTGCCGAACTTTCCAGGGCTTGATAAAGTTCACTGCGTAACTCATTTAGCTGTTTCCAGCTCTGTATCTGCATCGTCAACGCTGGGCATTAGTTGTCTGTACTCCGATTTTATAGTTTCCCCATTTTAATAAATATGCGTTCATGATATATTTTTCTTCTTCTCGCGTAGCAGAAGGTACGCACAGTGCGTACGGCTGCATGCGCCACTGGAACTCTGTGCAATTAATACAATACATAATAGGCTAATTGATACAATATCTCCTCGTTTGAGTGTGGTTGTTTGAGTGCAATGGGAGTGTATGATCGATGTTGTCTATAAAGGTATTTAGGTAAAGGTATTTACGGGAAAATATCTCGATCCACCTGTCACGTCTCTGTCTTTAGAGGGCAGCGCCAAATAACTGAACACAACTAAAGTCACGCGTGCCTCGCGGGCACAATACCAAATTTCATCATATTTGATAGAATGAAGGACATATTAGTTGTGAATAGTATCACCGAGTTTGATAGGTATTGGTCAGGTAATAGCCGAGTGACAGCTGATTTGCTTTCTGATTTAACAGTACTTATTCGTGGTTTTTTTCAGCGCCAGATAACTGAACACAACTAAACTCACGCGTGCCTCGCGGGCACAATACCAAATTTCATCATATTTGATAAAATGAAGGACAAATTAGTTTTGAATAGTATCACCAAGTTTGACAGGTATTGGTCAGGGGAGACGGCCCAGTGTTCCGAAAGCCCGATATTCCGAAATCTCAATATTCCGAAAAATAGTCTCCCTGGCAAAATTTAGAAATATTTTAAGTGGCACAAAACACTTAAAGCATTTCGTTTGCACAGCAGAGCGGAGACGCTCACCGAGCTATCACGCATATAACTTTTCCTAGGCAATATTTGTTAACTTAGCCTACTCTGGTTTTGAATATGGGGTAGGCTACCACTCATGCGAAGGAAATCACCGGCAGATTGTCGCAGGACATTACGCAGATCTTGTCAAGCACTGACAAAGCATGCATGCGTTGGCAATCATACAAATATTTTTGTATCATCGCGATGCAAATGCATGTGTGTATAATAATATTCTGAATTCAAGTTAATGCTTGTGAAATAAAGGCATTTATATGTTTATGATTGTGTGATTCATTGGGATGTGCATGTGGGCAATAGTGGTTCACGTTGCTGTCCTCACAATTTCGGAACAGCGGGCTGTCGGAAAAATGGGCTTTCGGAACATTGCCATGGAACCTTGGTCAGGTAATAGCCGAGTGACAGCTGATTTGACAGTACTGCTGTTGTTTTAAGCAAATAAAATGTGGAACGTCCTTATACGTGTTTAAGGAGGGGTTGTAAAGGTGCTCATATCTTCGGACCTCTTCTGTTATGTTTGTTCATAATCAACAAGAATAAGCTTGTGAGACAGTCTGCAGGATATTCATAAAAAACCGTGTCATTAGTATGAACAGTTGAGACAACGTATCCCTCTTTCGTCTTCCGGGTCACGACCTGGCAGGGAGAGAGGGAGCATGCGCAAAGACGCAAAGTCCAGTTCCTTATCCAATTCACCGTTACATGCCGCAATAGTCGAACTATCAACTGGATCGGATCGAGTTATCCAGGGGTGTTAGTCCGACTATGTGCGGTCCGACTACGATCCGACTAAGGTGCTTACATGAAACGGATAATGCGATTTCAGTCCGACTAAGGCAGTTATTCGAATCCATGTAACCACGGTCACTGTCAGTGGCCACCTCAAAGGCCTGCTGACCGGAGCCAAGTGTGTGATGCAGCGTCTGCAAGCTGACTCATCCCATCTCATTTGGTCTGTCCAGCTGCACGCCACAGCCACATGCTCTATTCCGGATAGCTTATCAGTTATACTCGCTTCCAGTATACTCGCTTCCATGCACAGTTTCTGTTGTTTTGTTCCAGTCCTGTCTCTCTAATGAACTAACTGTAAGCAGCACAGTGCTGCACAGCACATTTGGCCTTTTTTCTGACTGCTTGCTTTCTAACCAGTGACCTGAGCGCATCCGTGCCCATTAGTAGTCGCGTGGCCGAGCGCCTGCACCTCTGCCTCTGCCTCTGCCTCTGCCTCTGCCTCTGCCTCTGCCTCTGCCTCTTACCGGGGCTGTGACAGAGCGGGCTAAGCGAGAGCGTTCCTGTGTCTCCATTAAGGCCCTGTCATTTGAACCTGGCCGGGCACAATGCAATCTCCTCTGTCTTCATGCCTCCTTCCCTTTGTCTGTGGAGCACCTCTCCGTCTGAGGCAGCAGGTCCCTGCGGAGAGGCAGCAGGCCAGCCATGCTCTGCAGGTTATGTTGCACACAGACGCTTAGGTTCATATGGTTTTTGATAGTTTGAGAATTGGAGAATTGTTTGTATTAGATTGTATTCTGAAATCAGTGCGGGAGAGGTTCAGATGTGCAAGGTTTTTAGTCAATCATCACAATCAAGGGGAAAATTGTCCTGTAGACATTTGTCAGTCTTGGGGAGTCTTGGTTTCAAACACTTCAGATACACAAAAAAACACATACACACACACACACACACACACACACACACACACACACACACACACACACACACACACACACACACACACACACACACACACACACACACACACAGGGAAAATGGCTGGAAACATCAACAGAGTGTCTTGACAAGAAACTCAGGAGAAGACCAAAACTAGCTGCCCAGACTATTCTGGGTTCCAGCAATTTGTGTTAGAATGGGCACATCGCACTGACTGCTGGAGAGTGCCACTATGAGGAGCTCCAGAGTCTGTTCAGTGGTCACTGACCGGTCAGTGTTGCCATAAATTAATAGTTAACCCTGATCATTTCAGTAGGAAAACATCTTGGCTAGTGCCAACGCCCCAATGTCAGAGACCTCGTGACTGTCAAGTTTGAGCTCCAACTGCTTCTGCAATGGGGGTGAGGAGCATCACGCACAGACTGCTGTGGGACTTTAGAAGAAAGGAGAGACACACACTCCTCCAAAAGCTATTGTAGCTTTATAATAAGCGTTACGTATTGACTGTCTTGAGTGAGGATTCAAATTTAGTACATCCACTTACAAGTCAGAGAGGACAATAGATATTGTTCTCATTCCAAATTGTTATGAAATAATATATTGTTTAAGGAAATATGGAGTTTGATTGCTGATTCACTGCTGTGGATCAGTAGGCCAGTGCTCTTTATAAAGTAAATTCAGCTTGTTTTTGGTCACGACAGCCTTAATCTATCGCTCATTGCCTCCGAGGGACACAACTGAAATGTCAAAGCCGTCAGATGATGTAGTGTTACAGCTGGATTAGACGCATGGGAAAGTCCTTAGGATCTAGTACTGGATGAACATTGACCACATAATGTGGTGTTAATGCTGAGGTGTAATTAGCCATATCTGACATGAGTATACACAGTGCACTAATCGCTGCAGAGCGGCCTAATAGCCGTCATGTTTTGCTGGACTACATTAATGCTAACTAGGCTTACTGAGTATGGTACAGATATGGTAGGGACAGTGTATGTGAATGTGAGGGAGAGAGAGAGAGAGAGAGACACACAGACAGACAGAGGGAGGGAGGGAGGGAAGGAGAGAGAGAGACTTTAAAGTATTCTCACTATTAGTTCAGATAAAGAGATGCAGGAATGTCTGAAGATAAAATGCCTTATAAAAAGTCTGAGCCAAAGCTGGAACTTTTATCAAGCTCCCTGAAACATAGTTATGCTCCTTTTTCAGTATCATCATCATTCCGTGCAATACTGATGGATGTCCAATAGCCTGGGGTTATGCAGATTCTCAGGAGGCTTAAAAGTATCCATTCATCTCCCCCTAAAAAGCAAGAAGTGCTGTGTGGATGTTTAAGCAGCTCCTCTTCCTCCGTTTCATGTTTGATAAAGCCCTAGCTTCTCTGAAACCTCCAGCAGACACACGTTAGGCCTACATCACCAGGTCTTCTGTCATGCCCATTAAAGGTAGAGTCTGCACAGAGTCTGAAAGGTAGAGGTAAGGAAGAGCCTGCTGGCGAAAGGTTGATGATATGATATGTGGCACGGTGGCTCAGTTGCTTGCACTGCTCGCACTGCCGCCTCACAGCAAGATGGTCATGGGTTTGATTCTCGCATGGGGCGCTGTTGGCTCTGGGGGACAGCTCCTCCCCAGACCTTCAGTGCTCAGGTGGGCAATCTCCCGGGCCTTTCTGTGTGGAGTTTGCATGTTCTCCCCGTGTTCACAAGGGGTTTCCTCCACTAAGGACCCCAACAGAAAAAACATGCAAAATAACAGAACACATGTCCATCCCTGACCAAAGATAGACAGTTCACTTCACTTGGTCCCCGGGCGCTACAAGCTGCCCACTGCTCCTGGGGGGTCCTTGAGGAAGGACGGTCCAGGATGGGGAAAAAGCAGAAAATAAATCCACCGCGACCTCAGGCCTACCTGTGTGAGTGTGTGTGTGTGTGTCCTGTGTCGCCTCCATATATGCACGTGTGTGTTCCAGTGTCGTGTGTGCCAACAGGTTAAAAAGGTTAAAAACCTGACAAAGGTCATAATTATAAAAAAATGATGTATGAGCTCAACAGCCAATCAAATCACACACCTCCCTTCCATGCTCTTCCGTATTGGTTGGCTGGAATTGTTTATGGTTTGGTGCACAATGTTAGTTTCCCATTCACAGAACCTGGACTGTGTGCAAGGTTTGTTTGAGCGCACACACCAAACGGACAACTAGAGGACTGTGAGGAGCAATTCACTGTAGTGTGCTGGACTAGAATCACAAGGCTGAAACTGGCCCTCAGTGTAACAGTGTAAGAGCCAAAATGGCAGAATCTCCCCTCACTGATGAAGAATTGTTTCACAAACCTGTTCTGCCATTGTCAAGTCCTACGATAATATCCCAAATCAGTGTGTTAATAATGACACCATGCACACATGCTGCCATTATGTAGGAAGTATTACCAACTCTCTGGTACAGGCTGTGGAGATAACAGTGCTGTTACTGAGGAAGAAACTGCTGAGCCAGTGAATACTTTACAACCTTGGATTTCAGCTCTGCCTCCCCACTCTCTCAGTCCTTTCTCACCACCTCCACTCCCTCCACCCCGTCCCCCCTCTCTATAACTCTCTAACCCCCCATCCTCTCTCCCCCCTCCCTCTCTCTCTAACCCCCCCCTCCCTCACTCTCTCTCTGTTTCTAACCCTCCACCCCCCCATCCTCTCTCTCTAACCCCCACCCTCTCTATTTTTCCTCTCTCTATCTTTCTCTCCCACCCCCCCTCCCCCCCTCTCTCTCTGTCTCTACTCCCTCTCGCCCCCTCTTTCTCTTTCTCTTTGCTCTCTCCTGCCGGCTTCCCCTCTGCTTCTTTGATGGCCATGAGTTCACCGTAGCTCTTACAGCTGCTCACCTCCACTGGGTAGAGTCTGTCTCGTGCTGGAAAAGCTCCTCTCTGCAGTGTTTTTGGGCTTCCAATGAAAAGTTAATGAGCAATGAGCATCTATACAGGCTGCGCCACTGTCCTACTGCCTGCTTGGCTGGCTGGGTTCACAGCTACAGAGGCAGCCGCGTCCCTCCGGAGCACTCACACTGCCAGCAGATCACACAGAGTGAGTGTGAGGGAGATGGAGAGTATCACGCGCACGCACGCACGCACGCACGCACGCACGCACGCACACACACACACACACACACACACACACACACACACACACACACACACACACACACACACACACACACACACAGAGAGAGAAATGCACATGCACACACACCCAAACATAAGCACATACAGACACACATATGCATGCTAACAAGTGCACTCTCATACACACAAAGAAATTTGCATATACACACACACACACACACACACACACACACACACACACGCAACACACACCAATACACATGCATACAGGCAGGAATCCCTTCTGGCGTGGCCATTATTTCCTCACTGTGAAATGAAAGTAACATTTTATCAAGCTTCACTCCAGCCTGCAAGTACAAAAAAAAAGAAATCAATGGTGAAAGCTCTTACAGAAAGTGAATTGTGAAACAATTCATTCCCCTCCATCTTCCCCTAGCCTCTCTCTCGCTCTCTTTCTCTCTCACTGTGTCTCTATCTCTCTTTCTCTCACTTCTTGCCACTCTCTCTCTCTCTCTCCGCTGGGAGTGTCAGTCATAGGGAATGGTCGGCTTGGGAGCCGGGAGGTGCAGGTGGGGGGGTGGGGGGTTGCGGGCGACTACATCTCAGTGCTGAGTCCAGTTCTCCCCCTCCACCTCCCGCTGGTCTCCGTGTGGACTCATGTAAATAATTTGAGGAGCAGAGGAGCACGCAGCAACAATGACTCAGAATGAGGAGGATGAGGAAGGATCCAGTAGGGAGCCTGTGGTTGTCCTACACATTTCTCTGGTGTGTTAGCAGCTCTCTGCTGGGCTGGAGAGGGAGGGAGGGGAATGACTGTGGGTGGATACGGTTGTGCACATTTAACCCAGGTCAGTCCCCGCCTCATCAGCACCACTCAGGCTTTATTCATGCATTTCATATCATGGTGTTGGCTGCAGTGCGCTGGGTGAGAGGGTACAGCATCCCAAAATTCAGAACACATACACACACACACAGGCGCACACCCACAAACACACACACTCAAAAATACACACATACACTCTCAGGAACACACGCACACACACACACCCATACACACTCAAAAATACACACATACACTCTCATTCACATCCACCCCCTCCACACATACACACTCAAAAATACACACATACACTCTAATTCACACACCCCCCCCCCCCCACACACACACACACATCCCATACACGCTCAAAAATACACAAATACACTCTCATTCACACACACACACACACACAGACACTGAAACATATGAAACATAAAGCTGCACTAGTACTACTACTGCTAGGCCTCTACACAAACAGCATGGAAGCTGAGAGAGATAAGGTGTGACAGGGTGTGGGGCTGGCCTGGCCTGGCCGGGGAGCGGATTCAGGGCCAAGGCCACCCTTTTATGGCTCTCATATAGAAACAGATGACAGTTTAATCACGACACATTAAAAAGTCGCTCATGGGCACCCTCATCACAGTCTAAAATAAAATATGTCCACTTCTAGCACGTCGAGGGTCCTTTGTGTCGCAATGGCGCACAGAGATAGACATACGGCCTCGGAGGCTTGTGTTTTTTGTTGTCATGGTTTCACTCTATTTTTTTTCTCTTGGAGTAGAAAGCTTTCTGAGCAGGACAGAGAATAAATGTTTTTCTTTTCTTTCTCTCTCTCTCTTCCTCTCTTCCTCTTCTGCATTCGAGAAACAGTTGGGACTGCTGCTCAAACTTTTCCTTTGACTTCACCACGTCAAAACAGTGCATCAGTGAAAAAAACGTGGCGCGTCTCAAAACGTGATGCCTGGCTTGGCGGGTTTGAACAGCACAGGCTTTCCCCTGGTAACAACGACGGCAGAGCCGGAGATGAGACGAAGCGATAGTGTTATCTCCCCCCCTCCTGTCATTTCATCCGGGGGATTTGCTGTACCGAGGCCCAGGCACAGATGGCTGTGTTGTGTAACGCACGCTGCCGATCACGTCCGGAGCTCTCCCCAATCCTTCAGCAGAATTTATCGGGATCGCTTTTTTTTTTGTGACCAGTCTTGGCAGTGAAGGCGCAGGAAAGCTTCACCCTTTGCTTTTCTGTTTCCGTTTCTGTTTCTGTGTGTGTGTGTGTGTGTGTCAAACTGTTTCAAAAGGGATCCCTTCTTTGAAAGAGTTTTTTGGGGATTCCTTTGCCTCTGAGTTTTCACACACACATTCAGGGCTCACAGCTCCACTCTGCCTCTCTCTCTCTCTCTCTCTCTGTTTTGTATTCTTTCTTCCTTGTTCTCTCTGCACCCCTTTCTCGTTATCGACAAAATGGTGTGTGGGGGGGGTGGAGGCAGGCTGATGGTGTGTGGGAGTGTGTGCTGCTGTTGTGTACGAAGAGAAGAGAGGGACGAGATGGGGGAGGAAGTGAATTGTGTCATGTCTGCGCTTCTTGCTGCCGCAGTTCGGCCCCCTTGAAGCTACCTGCTAACAATCTGCACTACGGTCCAGTGTGCCGACAGCAGAGAGTGATTCATTGGTTGCCGTGGAGGCGCGGTGAAGCCGTCTCACATCCCAATAGTGGCTTGGTCTGGTTCCGCCATTAATTGCTTTGAGGCAACGTGGGCCAAGCCTTCTGTTTGCCCCCTTTTTTCGATGAGGTGAAGTGCAAGTCCTTTTGTTTAGTTTCCCTCCCATAGCCAATAACCAAGGAAGCAAATGGAGGTTATTTAATAACTCTGTGCAAGTGTGACTGCTGGCTAACTCCTACACACCACCCCTCACTCTGAGCACAGTGTCGGAGACATTTGTGAGAAACTGTAGCCAGCTTTTAATGAGCTTTCAAACACATT
This sequence comes from Clupea harengus, assembly GCF_900700415.2. NCBI lineage: Eukaryota > Metazoa > Chordata > Actinopteri > Clupeiformes > Clupeidae > Clupea > Clupea harengus. The sequence goes on along the minus strand of NC_045153.1, from coordinate 21,970,063 downwards.
TAATATTGTGTGTGTGTCTGTGTGTGTGTGTGTATGAGAGAGAGAGAATGAGTGCACGTGTTATAAAACAGAAGGACCTGTCACCGGGGTAACCAACAGCTTGTTCTCCCCCCTAATGATGTTTGTGGGGTGGTGAAATTTTTACCGCACTTTAATGACATGACATTGGAAATTAACGCATGCTAATTCAGCTGTCAAACAGCAAGCAACGGCTTTGCGCGGCAATAAACAGTTCAACCCTGAGTGTCACCAAAAGATTTTTGCAGCTCGCCTCGGAATAGGGGCCTTCAGGTCACACAAATATTTGTCAGCCGTGAGCCATAGAAGCTCCAGACACATCACAGCTGAATATCGTCATCTTCATCAGACATGGTGACGTGATGGCCAACCAAACCAGTGGGCCAGGTTTTTATTAATTATTTTTAATATACCAATGCTCTGGCAATGTGCCTCCTCGGCCTGATCTCAGAACAGGATGGCCTGGCTGGGCTTTTAAGTGCATGGTGTGTCACTACTGAGACATAGGGTTAAAGGCCAAACTGAGGTCACTGCTCTCTCTCCCTCTCTCTCACTTTGTAAAGGATGGAGGATTGATTCTCCCCCTTCAAGTCTTGAGCCTTGTTGTGAGCGGGGTGTCCAAATTCCCAACGGCACAGAAGCATAGTTGTTGTGTAGTGGTTGCATGGGTTCTGGCAATACAACACATGTCCAAATGTTTGGCTGGTGGGCATGATGACAAACACCCATCCTCTTCCACCAGTGATATAACTATGATATAAGTAAATGGACAGTTGAAAACCTGATGCAGAGAAATAGTTCCCCTATGGTGGTAATCACCACATAGAGAACATAAGCCAGTGACCTGTGTGTAATATTTGGGCGCGCTGAGAAATTCCTTCATTACAGTGGACTTGATTAAGTGGATCTAGCTTAAGCTAAAAGGCACACTGACCATGCACAGGCATTACCTGTCCTTATTTCCCAGTGTTGTTGTCCAGTCACAAGTGGCATCACAGCGGGAGAGAGAGTGAGAGAGAGAGCGAGAGAGAGAGAGAGAGAGAGAGAGAGAGAGAGAGAGAGAGAGAGAGAGTGTGCCTCTCCCCCTCAAACCCAATGTGTCTCACCAGCCCTATGTACATCTCAGTAGTCTCTCGCCCCAGCCCAAGACACAGGCGGGGCGCAAGGCACTCCGAATCACCGTGGAAACCTGCCGCCGCTTCTACCAAACAGTCCCAGACCTCAGCGGGAGGCTCCATTTCCTGTCGGGCTCCTGGGGCCGCTTTGACGACTGATTTCAGAAGTGCGCTCATGATGCCGGTGATGTCTGGTTAAAACCTGGCCAGTGCCAGCCTTCTCACGAGGACATCACAGTTGGGCTGTTTGGAGGTAATGATGACAAATGGGCGACTGGTTGAGCCAGTGCCGGCAGGAGGCGATGTGGCAATATGGCTGATCACTCAGTGACTCTCTCACTCCGCAGCCTGAAACGCCGTCTCCTCCAGCACTTCCATGGATAATATCCATTTCTCTCTCTCTTACATTCATTCCGTCTCTCTTCCTCTCTCACTCTCGCTCTTCCTATGTCTCTCCTCCACGCTATCTGTCTATCTCTTCCTGTCTATCTCTCACTCAACACACACACAAGGACACACCCCATGTCTGTGTGTGTGAGTGTGTGAGTGAGTTGTTGTGTGACACTCAGCGTGCCCATGCCGGTAGGCAGGAATCCCTGCTGTAGGAGAGCCCAGCCTGCTGGCGAGACTTAAATACGAAGACGCACCTGCAGAATCTCCAGCCAGTCGGCCTCTCAGCAGTTCCAGCAGCTGTGCAGGCTAGGCTAGCAGGCCACTGATGGATGATGTGTGTTTAGCTCAGAGCTGGGTGCTACTACTTTTTCCTCAACACAATATATGGAGGTCATCCCATTAATAGAAAGTCTGTGTGTAGTTTTGGAGGAGGGAATTTTTACAACTCTCTGACAAAAGCAGTATTCTGTGGTCTTTAAATAAGGTCTTTGAACGGACAGATTGTACCTATTTTGTCATGGCTGGCCTTTTCTCTATAATTTCATTAAATCACATTTCCTTCATAGTGACATACTAACATCAGCATTCATTTCATCACCACCTCCAAACTTGGTGACCTCCAGGAAACCAGGGGTTCCTGCCAGTCCTACGTTTCCCACAATCCTCAGCAGGCCCCTCAGGCTTAACTTATCCCTCAGATTCAAATATGGTTTCCCCAGGTTGGCTGACAGCCTGTATGATTTGGGGTGAGGGTGGAAGAAGGGCGGCCATGTGATCCGTGCCTCTCAGTCGCTGTGTCCCAGGGGAGCTCGCCGCCTTGTTAAGAGAGTGATTGGTGTCGTCTCAGGGGGGCTGCACCCAGCCAAGGGGTGGCTTAACCCCTGTCTGACTTCCATTTACCATCAGTGCCTCGAGAAATCACAGAGGGGGTGGCTGCTGAAAGACTCCTGTGTCTGTGTAATGGCGGCGGATTGAAGCTCAAGACCTGGAAAACACATGTGAACGTGTCAGTCTGTGCTATCTGACCTCTGTGCCCCTAAAGCCTAGACTGCACAGATATGTTCATGCTAACATAACTACAGATAAAGGGTAACATTTTGAAGCAGATAAAATGATCCTATTTAAATTATTAGGCTGGGTTATTATTACAGGGTCTTTGCATCAGTAATAAATAGGGCTGCCCAAGTAAGCACATGAAATTGAATTTAAGAAAGACTGAACCTAAACCCAAGTAATAACATGTGCTAATATAATTAATTAATTTATGATTAAATGTATAGCAAAGCAGATCAAATTGGATCATTTATGATTCTGCATCTCTCATGAGCGAAGTGTGTGGATGTGCCACTCTTATTGTGTGTTTGAGATTACGGTGTGCTTCTTCGGTCATAACTGGATTACGTGAAGAATACATATATTCCACGCCACCAGAAATGAAAATTCCCAACACCTAAAGAAAGGATTTCATCCCTCTCTTCTTTTCTCATGTCTTCATGTCGTGCTGTACACTAGAGCGCAAGGTCTGAAGGCAGTAAAAGAGCATCCGAGAGCCCTGGGATTCGCTTTTCCTAGGGTGGGTGTTAAAAAAATCTAAACACAGCTAAAAGGTCACCGCCCTTAGGGAGGCTTCAGACAGAGCTTAAGTGCTTCTGCTTGGCCCCGCTCTTAAAAAGCATGAGTGCTCTTTGTTGACTGTCACGTAAACATTTCTCCTGGCAATGTACAGAGGAAACCCTTGACTGGAGGAAGGGAGAAAGAGTGACAGATGCTTCAGGTGTTTCATGTTTCATATGTTACCTTTTCTGATTCTTCAACTGATTCTGAACACTATAGCACTTGTACAGTATCCATTAGCACTTTGAGCTGCATTCTTTTGCATTAAAGGTGCTATATGAATAAAGTTTTATTATTATTATTATTATAAGATCGCCATTAGCCATTAGCATCTGTTAGCAAATACTACCCTCGGGGTTACTCTCAGTTTCAATCTCAATCTCAGTGTCAGTATTAGACTTTCATGGCCCTTTCTGTTGTATTTGTTATTATAACGGTAACACCCTACCATCAGTGCTAAGAGCGTAAATCACGAGGTGTCTCGGAGCTGCTCTGTGTCAGCGGCACAATGAAGAATACCTAACGCTTGGCTTGGAGTGGGAATCGGACGCCTGTACGTGTTCCGCTCTCCGCGGCCCACGCGGGCCTGGTCCGGGGGAAGGCAGCTGTCACAACAGAGGAGGCCTGGCCAGGAGTGGAGACGGATGAGTTTTTAATCAGCCTCCCAGCACTGCCACTGACGCAGGAGGCCAAGGAGCAGCTGGAGCTCTGACACTATGATCATAGTGTTTGGTTATACATAGGTATACACAAATACACACACACACACACACACACACACACACACACACACACACACACACACACACACACAAAGACTCTTACATACACACAAATGAGCATATACATCCCACACTTAAGCACAAATATGCAAATACATAATGAGCGCATGATTATAATTATAATCCATAAGTCTATATAATCGTAATGCATATAGTCTATGGTAGTCTATTCTTACTCACCCGTGTAACTGATAAACATAATCACAAGTCATTTTCAGAGCTCATGTTACGTGTGAAATGGATGCCAACTGAGCTCTGTAAACAACACACCCCTTCCTCATCTCTCCCACATCTCAAGTCCTCATCATACACACACACACACACACCCACACACACACACACACACAAACACACACTCACAAGCCTCATCAAAAGCAAACACACACACACACACACGTACACACACACACACTCACAAGCCTCATCAAAAGCACACATTAGCATAGTGAAGCTTTTCCATATTAATGCCTCCCCCCTACCCTGCCACATATTTGCATCTGGTGGCGTCCTCCTCGCTCGCTTTGGCTTGTTATCAGGGACTGAGACGCAGCGAGACTCTCATTCTCCTCCCTTGTGTTGACGTGACTCTCGTGTACATGAGCCCGTGTCTGCTGCCAGCCGCTAACCGCTACCTCCACTTCCTGGAGACTGACTGACCTTTTTTTTTCTGCTTGGGGATTAATAGGCTCAATGCTGCCGGCATTCATAAACAATTTTGCCGGCCGGCGGCGTGGCTCTCTGGCTCTGCATCCCTGATGCGGTGTGTCTCGCCCCCTTCCAGCCATGTCTCTCTGCCCCGTCTACTCCCAGACAGCCTTGGCAAAACAGAGAGCGTTTTATTCCTCTAAATCATGTTTTGTCTTTCACGCTCTCTATCTAGCTCTCTCTCTCTCTGTATCTCTCACTCCTTTTCTGAGTAGCCCCCCTGCTTCTTCCTCTTGATTTCTCATTCATCCTCCTACTCCAATATCCTCCCTCCCTCCGTCTCTCTCATTCTCTCTGTCTTTCTTCTATCTCTCTTTTCTCTTTGCCATCCACTCTTTATCTTACTCTGTCTCTCTCTCTCTCTCTCTCTGTCTCTCTCTCTTTCTCTCCTGTCTCCCACTCAAGGGAGAATGGGCTTATTATCTCTGTCTGAACCACGCTGCCCCACTCTGTCAACGGCCAAGGTCAATTATGGCCACACATTCAAAGTGGAGCCAATCTGGAGAAACGAAATACAGATTTAGCAGAGGACAGTGGGAGAGAGAGAGAGACAGGAGAGAAAGAGAAAGAGCACAGGAAATGAACTGCTCTGTGCTCCAAAAATTATTTGATTTATATCCTCCTGAGAGTGCCACCCTGTCCCTATGTCCTCTCCCTGTTCTTAGCCCTGCTTGTCCTTCACTGTGGGTCTTAAGCAAGGCTAATGTTTAGGAACACTATTTACTTTCTAGCATTCTTGCCTGTAATATTGTATACGGCAGTGTTGTTGAATACACAGGCGATACAAATTTGCTTTATAGGAATTACATGTATTGATTTTGAATGTCTAGAAGGCATTGTTGAGGATTATTATTCCTCTGTTACATGATTTTTATTGCGCAAGCCCTATGCTCACCATTTCTTTCAGCTGTGGAGCACCATAAAGGAAACGTGAGCAACAAAATAAAACATTTCAAAAGGCCTGTCATTCCTGTCTGAATTTCTGCATACGTAAACTCTAACTAATGTCTTCAGTCACCTTAAATACAGACAGTTAATTGCCATTCTAGAACCTCTCGTGTGTTGCCATGGAAACTCTGACACAAAAAAAATAGAGCTGTCAAAAAAACGGGAAAATAAATCTGCTGTAGGCATTTGGGAGTTTGCATTTGCCATGGCCTCTTCTTCCTCCTCATCCTCCTCCTCCTCCTCTTCTTACAAAACTTTGCAAGCTTTGGATCAAAGGCTGGAGGCTTGGTGGGGTGAAGGTTGGTGGTTAGACAACCATCACTTGTCTAATTTGTGGGTGCTGGGAGTGGCTTGAAGGCAGGGCTCCTCCAACTTCCCTCTCCAGGAGCCTCCCGCCTGTGGCAGGTTGGCAAGCCAGCTGTGTGTGTGTGTGTGTGTGTGTGTGTGTGTGTGTGTGTGTGTGTGTGTGTGTGTGTGTGTGTGTGTGTGTGTGTGTGTGTGTGTGGGAGGTATATGTCTGTGTGTGTTAGAGGGAGATGTGTATGTGTGTGTGAGAGGGAGAGGCGGGAGATGTGTATGTATGTATGTGTGTGTGTGTGTGTGTGCGTGTGTGTGTGTTTGTGTGTGTGTGTGTGTGAGAGAGAGAGAGAGGTGGGAGGTGTGTGTGTGTGTGTGTGTAAGAGAGAGAGAGGTGGGAGATGTGTGTGTGAGGTTGGAAGTCTGTGTGTGTGTGTGTGTGTGTGTGTGTGTGTGTGTGTGTGTGTGTGTGTGTGTGTGGGTGTGGGAGGTGTGCTGTCGTTACATCACACGCGCGGGAAACACATGCTTTCCTGACGCTATGTGCTGCTGCTGTCATGCAGTGGACTATATCCTGTCACCGGCTCCATGGCTGTCATGGAGCTGCTGTCATATCAGGACAACGGTCAGAAAGAAAATAGTGTAAGGCATTGTTACCTCATAATGGAGCTTCAGACTGACATTGAGCTTTTGGAATCTTGAGAAATACTTTGTTGGGCTGGACTGAAAAGTCTGCTTGCTCATGTGATGTTTTGTGTTTTTTTTGCTGAAAGAAGTGTTTTTTTACTGCATTTCTAATTTGGGTACAGCTCCATCAGTACCCAGAAGAACATTCATTAGGATTTCATCGTGTGAATTATTCAACATATGTCCTCCAGTCAGACATAAGACCAACCACATTCTCTTACAATTCCTTCCTCTACAATTCCAAATCAGACCATTACATTCAGTATGTTGTGCATTGGAAAGATGCTTTTTCTCTCAGCTGTTCCTTGGACTATGAAGCACTTTCTTATGCAGATCATGTTTTTTTTTTTTCTAATTCCTCAAAAGCACTGCAGTTAGATGTAATTGCTAGCTTTGTATCAGGGTGACGGTAGCTGGCACGATCAGGTGCAATAGAAAAACACCGGTTAGGGGCTTGGACTAACCTATCCAGAGTGATCACACCAATTACTCGGGGCAGCCAACCAGCAACTTGCTCTTCGCCCGAGGACTGACGAGGGCCGTAATTTATTAACTAATTGAAGAGGCTCAGGCAGCCATGAAGGTAAACCCGTCGACTTAACGAGAGTCCCGGTCGAGTTCAGACCCACTCACACTGTGTGTGGCTCTTTTTTTTGCCTTTGGAGTCATTTTCAGCAACGGTTTCCACAGAGCAAAGGTTTACGCGCAGGGTCAGATCGGGGTCGGGTCGGTGCGGACAGGGATTTGCCAAGGTGATATGGTGACTAGGTCCTGGATCAGGGTTTTTTAAACATGGGGATAAAAGAAGACTGGGCTCTTTAATCCAGTTTTAACTCTGTGTCACTTGTCAGACATTTTGGTTCTTTTATCACAGCGTGTTCAGTCATGGGCCTTTTTTCATCCCCCGGTTCAACATTCTCCGTCTTTGGTAGTTTTCTCTCTCGCTCCAGTGCTTAGTCAGACAATGGTTAGGTAGTTCCAAATAGACATCCTGATTTAGTCTGTTCGACTTGACTCTAGTTTCCTGCCCAACAATATTTGAAATACAGGTTGTCTCCTGAATTAGGTTCCTATTCAGAATGAGTCATTTACATGCATAATCATTTCACTCTAGTATTGGCAAGTCACTGTGAATATGCAGTGTGGTGCTATCGCTAGACCTTAAGTCTTATTTCAGACATTAAACAAACATTTGCTTTCTTAATCACACCCTACAAGTGTCTGTCCTGGTGGCATTTGTAACATGTTTTGCCTTTTGCCTGTAAACAACCCAAAACAACAAAACTGATTCACTAGCTGTTGTCATAATTTTTACAATTCAGAGGCATGGTCTCATTTTTAGTTTAGTATTTCCTTTTCCTCACTATCGTATCAGCTTATTAGAACACAGGATTTATATTCTCAATGCTTATGGAGAATATATTGAAAATGTAATAATGTTGTTTTTTTATGACTGAATGTTCCTGGCGGACTGCAGTATGGATGTGCATATAGACACGCTCTCTGAAGCACTTCCCACTCCGTCTCTGTATTTAGCGCGCTCCCACTACATGCACGTACAGTAAGGCTTTTCAAGAGTGGCGCTCACGGGTCATGATCCTCCTGCAGCTCAGGCGTGGTGAGGGTGAGTGGTCCTATGACACGCTGCACTTTTGACATGGAATACATCCATAAGACACTTCTGGCATTTAGAAGGGGAAAAAAAAAACACTTCCTACTTCCATTATGCATATGTTTATGGGGCTGCTCATCCGTACAGCAGGGTCATGGGTTCAGTGTAGAGTTTAGTGAAGGCCGCTGATTTCACTCATTTATTTATGCCAAAAGACCAGAAAACCACTTGCTGCCAGAAAAAGCCTCAAGGCATGAACACCAGGAGGATTTCTGCCATGACTATTCCTGGTTTGCATGCGACTGACAGGATACTTTCTCTATCTCCCCATCTCTCTCTCTCTCTCTCTCTCTCTCTCTCTCTCTATCACACACACTTGCTCTGTGTGTAATCAAGGAGACTGGAGAGAACTCTCCAAAATAGAGCCAAGTTCAACTGCCTTACATAATGCAATTTCATCTGATTTAGTCACCCATTAAGTTAGCCTATTGTGCCACTCAGGAGTGCCCTGCTTTCTTCGTCCCCTTCCAAGCTCATATCCCACGGCCATTAGCCAGTGCCTGGGCAGAGTGCTGGAGCTGGGAGTGTCATTAGTAGTAATTAGGTGATGTCCATGCTGAGCTCTCAGTCAGTAACCCTGCACATGGTGTTGGACTACCAGATTAGTGGGACAGTGGAAAGATTGTGCATGGAACAGTTTTCCACATGAACAGATTTCCACAGATTCCTGAAAGTCCGAAGTGGGGTTACAATGTCAGTTCACTGGGTATTAAACCCACATGATATGATGATGATGATGAGGAGGAGGAGGAGGAAGAAGTTCATAAAGATAATGATGATGATGATGGGGAAAGTATTTATGCCATTCTGCTGTGAGTGATGGGCATCCATGAATGACTGACAGATAACAGTATAGTCTTTTGTGTATTTCCCTGGGCTGACAGACAATCAGTTCAATGCTGCATGCACCACTGCAAAATCACTTCACTTTATAATGATACAACTCTGCACTTCTGACATATTTGCGCTATATCCTTTTTGCGTGACAGTGAGGTGCTATTAGATTATGTAATTTTGGGATTGGGGAGAGTTGGAGGTATTTAATTGACAGGCAAGGCCAGCAAGTTTTAATCAATATAATAAATTGCAGGGTGATGCAAAATGCGCTGACACAAAATTAAGAGAGATGGTCCAGTAGTGATGACTGTAGAATATTTTACAGTCAGATAAACAAGTGAACCTGTCTTGAAAGACAATTAATGGCATTTTTTGGATGAATGGAATTATAACAGCATTGCTACTCTTTGCTCAATGCTGCTGGTTTTAATGGACTTGTCAGAGGCAAAGTGGTTGTCTTGTCTCCAATGGAAGTGTTTTTTCACACAGTAGGTAACCTTGATTGATAAGGTTGTCAGGGAAATATTGCCAAGGTGAACGCAGGTCACATAAGAGCCATTGGTGGTTCATTATACATGCATTGGAGAAGGTGTTGATTGTTGCATTGCCTTCTCACATCCTTAATTGTGTCCAATAACTGCAGTCAGCAGTGTTATTGGATCATGTGGACATATGGTATGTTAATGTGATGATGCACTATGGGGTTGCCGTGGACAGTTTTGTCTCTAAAGTTCAAACCCCACTTTATGTCAATTAAGTACAATATAGCTTATTGCTAATTGTTAAGTGCTGTGTACATACTTAGTTAGTACACATGAGAAGTAGTAGTATTCATTACTTACCTTATATTAAGGATACTGACATTGTAGCATGGACACAACTGTCTTCATGACAGAGACCCAAAAGATACCTTGAAGACCAGCCTGTGTGATTTAACAGTGGGTATAATGACATAACAAGATACTGGAATACATCAATAAACATTATTAAAAAAATCAAGATCCTCAAACAAAGGTAAGAGAAACTAGATCAAGAGCTGAGGACACCGCTGTCTTCATCAGCCACCTTCGTGTCGTTCTCATTTTGGTAATGAGCTCTTATTAAAACCAAAAACATGCTGTCTCCAAGTTATGAATATACAGTGGGTTTTTTGCAGGGTAGGTGGGAGGTTTTAAAATATTTTTTTATAATGTGATGTTTGAATTACTACCCAGTCCTCCCTCACATTGAGGCAGGGTGAGGATGGAGGGTTATTCATGAGTTGCAGCTCTGTTAAAGCCCCTTTCTTTTTCTCTCTCTCTCTCTCTCTTCTTCTCTCTCTCTCTCATTCTTTTTGAGGTGCTCACGCACATTAATAAGCCTTCATGAATAGAGGCCTTTATTTTTAGCAGGTTAGACATAAAGAGGAGAAGGAAGGGGCCTTTATTGCACCTCCTGAATTAAAAAAAGAGCTTTTTTTTTTGCAAAAGCACCAAATTTGGCAGTATTGCTTTGTGAAATTTGAGAGGGTGGATGATCACACAGCGTGTGTCATCATATAGATAGATGCTGTTCAACTATGGCACAGGTGAATTACATATTGGCACAATAATCCATAAAACAGCCATGCTAAAGCAGTTCTTTTATGGCCATGTTAGAAACCCTGTGTAACATTGGAGCAACAATAATAGGACACTTGTAGCAGTCTGCTAGCGCTAATGCACACATAGAGCCAACATTGTTCTACAATAAGGTGACCAGATTTCGGAGACAAAATCCGGGGACATTTTCAGTTCAGACACGTTAACACCTCAAAAACATGTCATGTTTTTGTTTTTGTAATCGAAAAACGGGGACACTGACTGGGCCCTTATTCATAAAAGCAGTTTATCTTACCCTTGTTCTTGTAAATCGCAAGGGGAATGTCAAACAAAGAGTTTTCTTCTTAAAACTAATCACAAAGTGGCTGAAATGAAGAGTAGTAAAGGTAACAACCTTTTGCCAGATAATAAGAACCAATATCAGTGATAGGAACTTTGTTGACGTCATGCACAAGCTTCCCAGTAGGCCTAACCTCTGTGTTTGGCTGATAAGTGACTAGTCTGCACGGATGGGTGACAGGTGTAGGTTTTTCCAGCATAGAAAATGTTAAGGCCATTGAGGCAACTGAATGCATTGTATTCCTATATTCTGTGTGAAAGTCAGCTGGAACTATGAACATACAGATCAGGCCCATAGACTCCAGGATCTTTGGAATTGTTTTTTAGGTATTACTATACCAAAAGTGATTTAAGAAACAAACAAACAAAAAGATTCCAAATACAATTTCAGTAAAATATGTAATTAAATCCAAGCAATGTCAAGGTGAGGGAGGGAGATCTGAATAATCTAAAAAATAACAAGTTCTGTGACACACTACCAGTTGACATATTTGTTGATAAAGAATATGTGAAGTTAATGTGGGAAAAAGACATTTCATTAGTGTCCACAACAAGACCACATGTTTTTGGAATGTCATAGTACTGTAGTTAGTATCACTGCTAATGTTACAAAGTTAACAAAGTTAGTTAGCAAGTAGAGCTGTGGCTGACACCTGACCGACAGATAGCTGCTGCTTAACACTCACATTGTTGCAAATTGTAGATCATAGGCTACATACAAATAATATATGACATGGATGATAAACAATGACACTTACAATAAACATCGTTCGCTAATTGCCTATCCCAAAGCTATCCTGTCTTGTACTCGATTTGCCAGAGCCAGCTGGCTGAATGAATGAATGAATGAATGAATGAATGAATGGACGCGATCTCTCTCTGAATAAAAAAAGTAGAAGCTAGAACATCTTTGAGCTCTCAGCCAGAGCTTGTCCCCCTGGCTGCTGGCTGGCTTGCTTGAGCCTGAGGCGTGTAGGCTACGCAACTAAACATTTCTTTCTTTCTTTTTTTAATTTGTATCCCGGGTCTGTTGTTGGTCACAGTGAAAACCGGGGACATTTCCGGGGACAGCTCCAGCCGGGGACAGGCCACCAAAAACGGGGACTGTCCCCTGAAACCGGGGACGTCTGGTCACCTTATTCTACAAGCACCATCACTAACGCACACATAGAGCTAACATTGTGCTACAAGCACCTTCGCTAACGCACACATAGAGCCAACATTGTGCTACAAGCACCTTCACTAATGCACACATAGAGCTAACATGGTGCTACAAGCACCTTCGCTAACGCACACATAGAGCCAACATTGTGCTACAAGCAACTTCACTAACGCACACATAGAGCTAACATTGTGCTACAAGCACCTTCGCTAACGCACACATAGATCCAACATTGTGCTACAAGCACCTTCGCTAACGCACACATAGAGCCAACATTGTGCTACAAGCACCTTCGTTAACGCACACATAGAGCCAACATTGTGCTACAAGCACCTTCGCTAACAGGGTGGTTGGCAAAATCTAGGGTCTGGTACACAGCAAAGCTGCAAGAGCATGGATGTTGAACTGGATAGCATTTCTGCCTAAATTATATCTATACCTCATGGCATTAACATTAAGCTTATTGTGACACCTGGAATCAGTGTTTAGTTTTTGTTTGTTTTCTTGAGTGAATTTCTCGCTAATCTCTCATCAGAGCTCATTTCCTGGCTCACAAGCCCAGCTGGAGAGTAGCAGTACTGTTCCCAGAGAAGGTGTCTGGCCTGAGGGCTTGCCTCGGGTATCAGCCACCTGCCCTCTGCTCTCCTCTGCTCTCCTCTCCTCTCCTGACACAGGGAGAAATATAGACTCAGCCTCACCTGCCCTGGCTCCCTCCTCCGCCATCTATTACCTCTATCTGTGTGAAGGGGGCCGCAGATGGAGCCGTCTCTGTGAGCTCCAGATTGGCCAGGAGGCAGAGACAATGGAGCACGCTTCACATACTGTAAATTATCGGTGTGGGCAGAGACACATTCCATTGTGGCCCAGGCTTTTGGAGAGAGATGCATCTTTCTTTGCAGGGAGAGAGAGGTGGGGTAGAGATGAGGGCTTATGGTATAGTCAGCAGGTCATCAGTTTTATGCTTGTGCAGTGAGAGGGTGTGACATGTTACAAATGTCTGATACACTTTTTTTTTCTCTCGCTCTCTCTCTCTCTCTCTCTCTCGCTCTCTCTCCCCCTCCCTCCCCTCTCTCTACTTCTTTGTCTCACCATCCTCTTCTTCCTGCAGGAACTCTTCACGGCGGAATGCAAGTTCAAAGAGTCGGTGTTTGAAAACTACTACGTGATCTACTCGTCCATGCTGTACAGACAGCAGGAGTCGGGCCGAGCGTGGTTCCTGGGGCTTAACAAAGATGGGCAGGCCATGAAGGGGAATCGAGTGAAGAAAACCAAACCAGCTGCTCACTTTCTACCCAAGCCATTAGAAGGTAAAGGCATTCGGCATGACACCCCACAGTATCATACACCTCAAGGTTACTAAGAAACTGAAGGCGGAATAGAGTAGAATAGTACAGTCACAAGGAGAGCTTGTGCATTCCGAGCCAGATGATAGTTATTGCTGTAAACACTATTCAGGATTTGAATTGGCACTCATCTAAATCATCAACGACTTTTCTAATTCCAGTTATTAAATAATAGAACGGACGTACAGTGATACAGCGAAGAACTCAAGCTTTTTAAAGTCACTGCTTCTTCGTCAGGAAATGTCTGGTTGATCTGGCATGTTTACGCTCTTGTGACCGCGCCCAGCCTGCGGCACGATTGCTCTCGTCTGACTGAGGTCCGGGACGCGCTGCAGCTGCTCTGTCTACTGTTCTCAGTCTCAAAACTCAGAGCTTTCCAATCCCAGCTGAGCGATTACTTTCACCTGGGCTCCAATTAGACTGCCAGTCAGAGCCTAATTACTAACGAGGCACAGGTGAAGCTCGTTTAGGAAAGGCTCCACCCCCATCTCCACTGCTTTGTGTGTGTGTGTGTGTGTGTGTGTGTGTGTGTGTGTGTGTGTGTGTGTGTGTGTTTGTGTGTGTGTTGTGTGATAGTCGTGAAATATCTCCATTGCTTTGGGTATGTGTTATTGTGTGATAGTCGTGAAATATCTCCACTGCTTTGAGTTGGTATGTGAGTTGTGTGTGTGTTGTGTGTGAATTGTGTGATAGTTTTGAAATATCTTACAAATGAGGGCTGTGATGTAAATATATATAGGTGTACGTGTGTGTGAGAGAGAGAGATAGGGAGGGAGAGAGAGAGAGAGAGAGAGAGAGAGAGGGACTGAGAGGGACTAGCGTATGTAATATATATGATTCATCACTCTGGTTGTCTTCTCATGTCCTGATCCTCTCCTCAAGGCCCTGTTCTCCAGGTGTCATTACTGAGAAAGGTGTCTATTTGATCCTCCTGCTCTCTCCACACACACACACAGACAGACACACACGCACACACACCAGCTCCTAATCAGCCGCTGAAGTACAGCCCAGTGCTGCCTCAATCCCGCTTTATCTCCTGCCCCCCACGCAATTTGTAATGATCTGTGGCTCCATAATTTACAGTGGCAGGGGAGAGAGAGAGAGAGGGGGATAAGGTGGAAGGTGGGAAATGGATATGTGTGTGTGTGTGGGTGAGTGTGAGCGTGTGTGTGTGTGTGAGTGTGTGTGTGTGTGTGTGTGGGTGAGTGTGAGCGTGTGTGAGTGTGTGTGTGTGTGTGTGTGTGTGTGTTTGTGTGTGAGTGAGTGAGTGGAGGGGGGCGGGGGTGTTGGGAGATGGTTAACGTGAAACCCTGCTGCTTTCACAACCATGAAATACCCCGGTGTTTTACGGTGAAGCCGCAGCTGTTGGCGTCACTCAGAGTCATGGCTTCTGATTTGTGGGCTCACATTTAAACCTGGGATCACCCGAAAGAAGGTATCCACAGACAGGTGCGACTGGTCATTGGCATGGGCAGCCTCAGGAATCCAGGCTGGGCTGTTGAATAAGCAAGAGCTCTAGCTACACTAACACCGCTGTTGTCAAAGTCACGTCTAGGAGAAAAACTTAGATTGCTTAGATTTTAGGAAGGGTTTGACTCATATGCATGTGTGTGTGTGTGTGTGTGTGTGTGTGTGTGTGTGTGTGTGTCTGTCTGTGTGTGTGTATGGTTATGTAATGGTAATTCCTGCAGGGAGAGAATTCCCTCGTAAATAAAACAGTATCTGGCTGATGAGGCACTGACACCTCTGCGACCTCTGTGAAATTGCCTGCTGAAGGTTTTCATAATGGTTCCCACTTACAGTAATATGCAGCCTCCTTTCAGATGGACTCAGCAAACATCTCAGCTCACTAGTTTTGAGCTCTAATCATAAGATGCAAACTTTCGCTCATAAACAGTGGGGGTGTCAATTAAAAATTAAACATTCCTAAAACAGTGATAGAAGACTTAGACATTAAACACATTACAAACTACAGGTCCATAGTAGTTTCGAACTCTGACCTAAAAAATAACAGATAACGTATTAAACATAAACAACACATGCATTACTGTGTGATGTGTAGTCCTCCCTTTCAATCATTTTAAAAATGCATGTTGTTCAGTCAAAATAATTATAGAACATCAATACATACTATACATATAAAGTGTTCTCTGGACCGCTTGACCGTGATCATGAAATGTGACGTAATGTTGTTCTGTACTTTGTAGTATGGTAATGTAGTATATCCATCAGTGTGTTGCATCTGTTGGAATGATGCTAAAACCATCTTGACATATGAAATAATTAGGGGCCTATCTGACAACAGCATGTGACTAAAAATCTATTTAACTGTAAAACTATTAGAGGTACATTACTTAATATTAGACCTAAGCCATAGCTAGACAGGTAATGTTTTTCCCCTTAAAAACTGTAGTTAATTGTTGAGTGTATTGTATTGTATGTATTGGGTGTTGCCATCATGTCATTCTGTCATGTTCTCCTTCCACAGTTGCTATGTATAGAGAGCCATCGCTGCATGACATTGGGGAGACGCCGAAGCCTGCCGGCGTCCCGCCCAGCAAAAGCACAAACGAGCCTGCTGTAATGAACGGGGGAAAGCCAGTCAGCAAACCCAACACCGCCGCTACCGCAGCAGCGACCACCGCTGCGGCTACCACCACCACCGCTACCCCAGCTGCCCCCGCACCTGGTCCTGCCCCTGCCCCAGCGCCCGCCCCCACGGCCACGGCCATTGCTAAACCCACCACATAGCCCGACCCCGACCGGAGCTGCTCTCACCCCGCTGGACACACGCCCCTCTCTCGTCTGTGGATCAGATCCAGACCTCCCCTCTCCTCTCCAGTCCTCTCCCCTCATTCCCCTTCTCTCTCTCTCCTCCTCCTCCTCCTCCATCCCCCCTCCTAACGCTCCGATAAGTCCTCACACAGTGGCAGATCCTTCAGAAAGCGCGGCCGAAGAAAAACCGTTGCACGACTGGACGAGACGACTGGATGGATAACCAGCGAAAAAAACAAAAACAAACTCTGACCATGGAATGCCCTACCAGATATGGAATGCCTTTTTCAGAAAAAAAATAAACAAACTAAAACATTTTTTTTGTGTTGTGACTGTGACAACCCATGAGAAGTGGGGGTGTTTCTCACCTCCGGCTCGTGGTGCGTTTGCCTGCTAACGGTCACACCGGAATACCCTTTTAGGGGCCCAGGGTGGGCGTATAATCCAGATCTATTTTCTATACCACAGTTGCACCAGCTAGGTCCTGGGCAGATGCTGTACAGATATACTTAAGAGAGAGAAAGACAAAAAAAAAAAAAATGCTAAACAAAATGAAAATTGACTGTCATCCTCTATTTTTTATGAGTCTGTTACCGTCTCTTCTCTTTCTATCTTGACACTGTAGTCTCTTTCTCTTTGTTGACGTACTTCAGAAAATCTTTTTGCAGGGGCTATGTGTGATTTTCTAAATACACAACTGCATACTCACACATGCACACACACACAAACACATACACACTCACGAAACAGATTTTAAAACACTAAGACAGTCACAAGACTACACAAAGAAACATACACAGCTACACACACACACACACACACACACTCACACACACCTACACACACACACGTCCACTACAACATGTAGGATTAAGATATACCAGAGGTGGCTTGGTTCCAGGGAATCCTTCAGGAAGACTGGAGGCAGACGACTGCAGACGGAGAGCAGACCTGTAGTCTCAGGCTCAGAGCCGTTGTCTTTACTCTCTTTCTTTTCTTCTTTTCCCTTTCATTTGATGTTTTGTTAAATGTTTCTAATGTCAGATAAGGACACAACACAGTCGACGCGTGTAGGCAGGCAGCCAATGGCCAGCTCAGACAAACAAGAATGGTATCCACACCTAGCGCGCAATCAGAGCCGGGCGCTAATGCTAACGCTAACGTGTGTGTCACAGGGGCAGAGGCCTGTGGAGTGGTACATACATATCACTATCCAATTCCACCAAACGGGGACGTGCAGACGCCCAGCAAACCAATAGGTTCTATATTGAAAGAAATAAACCTGAAGTCTACTTTTCGTTAGTCTTGGTTTTTTAGAGCGTAGGCTCTAGGTATATCTATAGGCCTTGTAGGCCTCTCGTTCTGGCCGGCCCTTCATATGCCGACTTCTCAGAACTATGAAATATTTGGGGAAAGGGCCTCCATAAGTTGTGCCCACAGCAGCCAGTCTACCATAGAGTGTACGTACAGGTCAGGGGGAGGAAATGGCAGAATATGAGCAGACCTCGTCAACACTGGCTGCATCCCCCCCATCCCACTTTGGTCAGCAAAAGCATGGGCGAAAGGTTAGTATTGGGTTCTTTTCTTGCAGCAGCAATGCAAAAGATGGGTAATACTATAGCATTTTCACTATATAAAAAAGAAATAAAAATGAAATAAAAAACATAAGATACAAAGAAAATGATTATTTAAAAAAAAATTAAACAAAAACAGATTTGTAACGACCAGATATTGCGAGATATTATGAAAGTTTTTTTTCCTAGCTCAGCATGCGGAGTCCAGTACTACTCATATTGGTCTATCATGTGCCTGTGCGAAGCCTCGAAACCCAGCATGCAAAAACACGTGCCCAGTCAGTCAGCGCTGGGTTACGCCCGGATAATGCCCGAATCTGGCAAACGGATCAGGGCCGGCCCCATTCCTGAGAGAGCCAATGTCTGGGGAGGTGCCTCATCACCAGTCCAAAACACCCAATGAGAAGACAGTAGCATCATCTTCAGAGCGCAACCATAGCAACCCGAACCCAAACCACTCCATTAACAATCATTGTTTCCTGTTCAAAGGGGGGTTGAATCACATCTGAGAAATTACCAAAGTCTCTCTTCTCTCCCAGAGCCATTAAACATTCAATTCCAGAGACAGCAGTAACCACAGCAGCCACTGACACTCACATAATCCGTATAGTTTTTCGTTTCTTTCGTCTCCACTTCGTTCACTCATTGTAACTGTCGTTCACTCTCTGTGACTGTTGTTCACTATCAACAGAGAGTGAATTCTATGTCCCTCCTCTATACCAAACACCACAAGGTCTGATTGATGTCACTTAGATATCGTTCCATGTTTTTAGACAGAGAAAGGGTACCTATAGTTATCCACTTGCATGCTCTTACCTTGAGGACCAAAGTATTGGGAAATAATGATATAGAAATGAATATTAGTGACGAGTTACATAGGTCAGCATTGAATTGGCATGTTCATGCAAGTTTCTCTCATACAATACTGCTATGAATCTGACTCATTGCACTTTCAGTTTGGAGTCATCTTGTGCTCATTGATCCACATTGATCATTGATCCTCAATAGCGATTTATCAAGGATTCGATCAACAAATTTAGTAGAAAACCTGTCTTGCTTTGACAATTTCTCATAGTTTTAATGAGTAAGATTTATAATGTTATTATGTAGAATGAGGCTATGTTGCTAAATTACTAAATATATTATGACATTCATTTGAAGACTATAATTTCTGGAATTTATTGGATTAATGAGCTAGTTTCTTATTAGGGACATGATGAAGCACATTAGTTAGACTTAAACATTTGACTGTACAAAAGCTACTTTTACGCTACGATAGCAACGCAGTTCTATACATGAAGAAAAAAAAAAGCTTGACATTTTGATTCTGTTTGGGGCTGACATCTCACTTCCACATAGAATTTCTAAAAAAGAAGAAAAATGAAACCACTTTGACAAAGAACTCTACATGCTGGGCTACCCTTGCCCTGCTAACCAGATAACTGCTCTTTATGAAGGTTACATTTATTTTTGTAAATGACTGGTGTGCAAATGTTTCATCCTTGTTGTTTACCTCCTCTGCCCACACTGTTTTTTTTTTAAGTCTGTTATTTTCCAAGCAGGTCGTCTGTGTTGTTATCCTGTTATGGAGCTATCATTGAACAATTTTGACTGTCGTTTCTCTTTTATTGTCATCCTTCATTCTCTTTCTTGGTCTTGCTCTTTCTCTGTCTCTCTCCTGTGTTATTTTTTCTCATAGCTGAAGTGGGTGTGTTGTCAGTGTTATTTTTTTTTTTCATTTCTGTTTCTCTGTTGTTCTCATCAGTTGCATGGAAAGGGGACGGCTTTCAAGAACTGCATGTAGTAGGCTATGTGTATCAAGAACTGTTGGTATGTACTGCTCATTTTACATACATATATGCAAAGAGTTTGTCTGCACTGTACAGATTATGTTTGTTGTATAAACAGATACAACATATTGAATAAAACATTTATATAAAGGTGTACTGTAATGTCAGTAACAAACTTAATGCAATATTATGTGCAGTATATTATTGCACCAGCCAGTTGATGAGTATTCAAAGAGGGGTAATATTGGCGAGTACTAAACAAAAGCATGGAAAAGGCCAAAGTAGAACTTTCTTTCAGACTCTTTTATAGTTTCTATACCCGTCCTGTTTTAGTTTTCCTTGAATGAGAAAGCTCACTTCTGGCAATGCTGCTAAAACCTCCCTTAGAAGTCAATCTATCCATCTTGTCCAACTGATGCATTTTGGATAGCATGCCATTCCAGCACTAT
>NC_045153.1:21799983-21944983 GCF_900700415.2 Clupea harengus | reverse complement strand
CCTGTTGAATTTCCTATTGATGTCATTGTTTTAATTGTTGTTTTCCTTTTTGGGGATAAAATAATAGTTTGAAAATGCACCCAGGAGCAAGGAGTTCCTAAACTAATTAAAGTAGGGAAAGGTACTGAGTGGTCTGTAATAACACACGGTGAGCGTGTGATTTAATCATACAGCTGCCCAGCCAAAACAAAGGGGTTTACTACTGTTGTCTAATTGTGATCAACCTATGTCCACATCTACACCCACACATGCGTGTACATGTGAACTAGCAAACACAACAACACAAAACAATCCAACTTCATGTTGGCCAGTGAAGGCTGAGCATACCAAACCAACGTTAACGAAACTGGTTTCAACACTGCTTAGAATTACGGGGTTAAAACAACAAACTACTGCCAACGTTAATGACCTGGTTATACAAAAAATACTGAAGACACAAGAAGGCAAACTAGAAATTATGATTAGGGGCTAAAGGCTAAATAGGCCTTGCGGTTGCCTGGCTGATATGATGCTAAAAGAAGTATGGTTGTTAGCCTGAGTCTAGATGCGATATGAATTGAAACTAATGACTGTAAACTTAATTTGGATTCTTACTATTTTTATATTTCCCAGTAGGGAATATTTTTTAGTCGTTTTAAACTGTTGTTCTTCATGTCATGAATTCAGGTCAGAAAACCTAATCTGAATGCAGTAACTGTACATAATCAACGGTTTTATTTGGGCCCACAACGAAAGCTCTGGGTTGCTTATTTAAAGATACTCCATGTTGATTATTCAGTGGGCGGACACTGTCTGGCAGTTGAAATACTGAGGGGAGGTGGATCTTCTGCAAATTACAGACTGTGTTGTCTGTCTTGTATTTTGTGCTGAGGGTTATTATAAAAAGAAAAAAGAGAAGAATTTCCATAACTCTTTTAGAGTACTTCCGTAAGTACTGAAAAAATACTTGTCCTTCTCATGTCAGCATATATGATTACATGTTATTAAATCTAAAAACACCTAATATAAGTGGGACCCACACAATAAACACACACACACACATACAGACACACACACACACACACACACACATAGATATACCACAGATGTACACACACATAAGAATGTACACACTACACACATATATGGTCTTATAATAATATATATAATGTGTAAGCACATGTGGTATTTAAAAAAATGGTTGGTGGGTACGTACATGCAGTGAGAACAGAAGTGTGTCCTCTCTTGACTCCTACCTCTGTCTCTATCTCATATAAAAGCCTATAAGAGACTGACCTGCTGCACTCTCTCTCTTTCAAGGGCGGGGTCGGAGCAGGATAATATGGTGTTAAGTGTTCTGTGCAGGCGGTCAGCTGATACGTCCACTCTCGCTCTGCACCACTGACCCCCACCCCTCCCAAACCCGTCCTGCGAGGCTAGCCTTAAGGGGAAGCTATGGCTTTTCAATTTCAGCTATTTATATCAGCCAGCATCAAAAAGGAATCCAAAGAATACATTTTGAAAAGGGTATTTTTACCTTAACTTGTATCACAGAGCGACCCCTGGAAGACTGCAGCTGTGTGTCTTTGTGAAAGTGTGTGTGTGTATTTTTGTATGTTTGTTTGTGTGTGAAAGTGAAGGGGACTGGGAGAGAGAAAAAAAGAAAACTAAAGAAAAGAGAATAGTGAGAGAGAGAGGAACTGAGACCATAAAGGAGTGGAAGAGAAAAGTATAGAGATTGTGCCCATTCCTAAACATGGATGCTAAAGGAAAACAATTGTATTTACCCTAACTGTACAGGTAGCGTCTGAGGATGCAACACACTCTCACACTCACACTTGCACTCACTCACTCTCACACTGACATTCACACTGACACTCACACTCACTCTCTCCCTCTGCACGCACACATTACACAAGTTCAATGCCACTCGGACTGGGAGAGAGAAAGACAGAGAGAGAGGGAGTGGGAAAGAGAGAGAGAAAGGATTTAAAATAACATATGGTGACCCCATTGTTTCTCCTCAATTTGTTTTTAATTAGTTCGCTGGTGGATGGTACGTGGGAGTGCAGAGAGCGGGCGAACAGACTGGATGGCACGAAACTTAATGACAGGGAGCTAGGAGAGAGAGAGACAGAGACAGAGATAGAGAGAGAGAGAGAGAGAGAGAGGGGAAGAGAGAAAGATAGAGAGCAGGAGAGAGAGACTCTAACTCCTCTGAGGGGAGATGGGGCTCAACTGAGGCGTTATCAAAAAAGCATCGCTAATCAGTGAACTTGACTGGGGAGGACTGCTTAAATGCATATTCAATGCAGATGCACATGTGTGTGAGTGAGATGTATAATTCTGCCCTTGTTATTGAGGGTGTATCCTATGTAGTTTCACCCTTTGAAGGGTGTAGGGTTTAGGTAATACCATACTACTTTGTCATGATTTGAACCACATAGAAATAAAACAGTAGCAAAACCCAGAAACTGGTTAATGGAGCTGTTTAATTTCTAGCATGATGTAATATATGTAATGTATGTTAATGTATTCTGATTCGTCTAGCAAAGCTCAGGGTTGTATGTGAGTTGGCATCTACTAGACATCTTTGTTCTCCAATGTTTTTCCTGCCCTCTACATTTCATGTGCCAAGCTATTCTATCTTTTGAAAATCCATTTTTAGGTTACATTCATGTTCATGAATGACAGGGAGTGTATGTGTGTGTGCCTAGAGAAGAATATAAGTGATTGTGTATCTACAAAAAAAAATGAGGTGTAACACATACCACAAACTGCCACCAAATGCCTTACATCCGACAATGACCAGACGTGGATTTAGAATGGTTGCTTGACTGAGGCTGTCATATGGAGTGTTCAGCAGGATTGTGTGGGTTTTTTGTTGTGTGTGTTTCTTTTTTATTCCATCGGCCATACGGTGATCTCTGCCAAGCCTCTGGCAGTGTCTAAAAGCCTCCCCAAGCCTGTGGGTAAGGTGTACTTGTCGGGGTGTGTGTGTGTGTGTGTGTGTGGGTGTGTGTGTGTGTGTGTGTGTGTCTGTGTGTGTGTGTGTGTGTGTGTGTGTGTGTGTTTGTGTTGCGTGGTGGGTGGGGAGCACTGGGAGCGGCAGCGTTTACAGTACCTTTTCCGGAGCACATGACTCCGTCGTCGGTCTCGCACAGGCTCTTGCTCTCCTCGTCGCTCATGAGGCAGGTGCGGGGGAACTGGCAGTGCTTGCCGAACCATCCATCATTACAGATGCAGCGGCCGCAGGAGCAGAAGCCCTGGCCTGGGGAGGACACACACATACATACACACACACACACACACACACAGACACACACACACACAGACACACACATACACACACAATGAGTAACTCTGGGTTCCCTATATGTCTGTAAAAATCATACTTTTACTCTCTCTTGCTGTTTCAGTCTCTTTCTCTTTCTCTGTTCACTCTTTCCTACACAGTTTTTCTCTGTGAGACACACACATAAACATACACAAAAACACACACATCTCTATTGCCCTCTGTGATTCTCCCCGTTTACTTACTCCATGTTTATCCTCTTCCCACACACACACACACACACACACACACACACACACACACACACACACATACACACACACACACACACACACACACACACACACACACACACACACACACACACACACACCATTTATTGCAGGTCCAAACAGTGCAACACACACACCAGATCAATTCAAGCGCACATAATTGGCTGAAAGAGCGTCGTCTCTGGACTGGCTAATGGCTAATGGCGTAGCAGCGGTGTGCTGCTTTCATCAGCCTGCTGCTGGAGCCTGGGGGTGGAGTCGGAGGGATGAGCTCAGCCTCCTGAGGAGGTCCTCTTCCAGCCTGGCCACCTGCCTCTGCAGTCTCCAAAAGCCAGATTTACCTTATGTTACATTCCACGCACCCAAACAGGACCACAGGGGGGGGACTTGGCCTAAATGAGAACAACACGTGTCTCTTGTGTTTAAAACATTCAAGAGTGCAGTGCAAAAACCCACAGAAGGCAGGGTTATGAAGTAGAGGCTACAGATTCAAACAGTAAACAGAAAAGGTGGATGGATTGTATCCTAGGCCTAAGTAGTGAACTGGTTTATGGAGCGAAAGTGGGTTTATATGCGTTTGCTGCAATTCAATGCCTCCAGAATGTGGTCTCTCGTCACGCAGTGCTAAAGACAATGTTGGCCCTGTTGGACTACCTGTCTCTGAGGCACAGCTGGTGAGACACGAGGCACAGAAACAGACATGGGGCTGTTTGGATACACCTCTATCAGTGGCTGGATGTTCAGAGCAATTAAAAACATGCCGAGGCAATTATATGCTCTGCTGATTTTCTTTCTTTCTTTTTTTAAATATATATACCAGATTCTCGTTTCGAAGTTATTTCATGGATGTTTTTCTGGGATGACGAAATTAATATTTTGTCAAAGCTATGGTTATATTGTTCTTGCTAACATAAATTAATCAACATTATAATGATATCTTGTAGCTTTGAGTAATATGGGGCATTACAATTAGAAGCGCATTAGAAGACTGTCTAAGAGAAAATAATCATGGTTCACTGCTGATTTTCAACTGGAGTAATGCTAGGTTAGCAGCAACTGCTGGATCGATCAAGTGATTGTGCTCCTTGCTCTCTCTATCTCTCTCTCTCTCTCTCTCCCTGTAGGCTTTGATAGAGATGAGGTGAGTGGGATTCCTGTGCGTGGGTGGCTTTCATGTTGGACAGGAGGAAATTAAATGGGTTCAGAGGCTTCTATCTTTCTCTCCATTGCTGCTTCTGTGGTGTAAAAATGGCTTGATTTAACAAGTGTGTAGAGATACAGTAGGCTGAACAATAGGCATGGCACCTGCTATGAAATATCTATGCACTTCTTGAGAAGATGCTGACTATGGATACGGTAACTATAATATCTGTAAATCTTTCCCTTTGAGGTGAATTTACAAAGTGTCCATCAAACACTGATTTGTTTGACGAAAAGGTTGACCGATGTATCAACATTTAAATGTAATCAATCTATGGAGGGTTAATCTGTGATATTTCTAAAGTACTACCTGCAAGACATGGTTGTTTATTTAGTAGGCATGACATACCAGAATGTGCCTGCCACGGTATGACAGCTTTTACTAATCATTTGTGAAGTCCAATATCAAAACCCCTTTCTCTCTGTGGCCCACTGACTCAGCGTAACCAATTAATAAACAAAATATTTTAAACACAGAATTCTGGCTTAAAATGTCCTAATGTTAACAATAATGGAAAATGATGAGTTTTCATACATAGGCTACATGTTGTCCCCTCTGACAGATTATAAGTTTAGAACTGCACTAAATATGTCTCTCACGAGTCTCACATTTGCATAGGCAGTTGTCAGTGACTTTGGCATGGCACAGAGTAAGTTGTAGCACTGACATGCAGAGGAGTGGTCCGGTAACAATTAAGTGTTCTCCCTTTGTTATCCGACAGTTTGATGGAGAGATTATACAGATCAAGATTGTGGACAAGTCGGGTAATTAAAGCAACACTATGGAACAATTTGACACTTGTTGAGGTATGTTTTTATAGGCAATTACTTTTGGTATGATCTTCAAATGAATTGAGATGGTATATGGTCATGTGAAGGACAGACATACAGCACACACCTGTTGTCCCCACTAGCCATCTAGGCCACGCACTGTGTAGTTCTGTGGTCTGGGGGGACGGAACACACTTAGAAAATAATCAAATAAAAGCCTTCACAGCACTCACAGCACGGCATCGCCAACACTACCACCGAAAGAGGCCAGTTGGCACGTTAGCAAGCAAGCTTCTATCAGTGCCAACTGGGCTGTTGGTGGTGTTCTGCATGCTTCTTTGGTAGTTTTAAACCAGAATTATATAATGCTGCTTTAACTGATATTATGAAGTAGGATAATTAGTCTTTGTGTGGACGGGCTAGGTAGCAATGTTAGCAATGTTGCCTTTTTGCTCAATAAATAGGCTTTGTAACGGGAATATGTTGTGGTATGTGCGTATGTGGTAGCTAGTTAACGTGGTGTGTGTGTGTGTGTGTGTTAAAAATGGTTAAAATGGTGCCCACCCTCCAGAAAAGGTTGCATGACGCCCCTGCTTTGTTTAGGCGTCCTTAGTTGACATGACTAAATGTTGACATTATCTGGACACTGCAATGCATTGGTGTATGTAGCTCCCTATTCATAATCCACAACTCGTTTGTCCAGTGTTCCATTTGGCGCTATTAAGCATTTCACACTTAGTATGTGTTGTTTCATTAACTATTTGCCAGGATCGTATTTAGCTGTCACTTGTTTGTGGCAAAATCAGAGTATCAAGGACAAAGATAAAACATTCGCTTAGTTAGCCAAATGGAGCTTACCAGAAATGTGCAGTCACCTAGAAAGTGGTGCTTTATTTGAACAGCAGCTCTTTCATCTGTCTCTGGTCTGACCAGAGCACCCCGACAATTAGATCCTATTAAGTTTGCATGAGGCTGCACTGGGCTCGGCACCTTTATGTGCAGTGGGATGGTAAAAATGTGTGTGTGTGTGTGTGTCTGTGAGTGTGTGGGTGTGTGGGTGAGTGTGTGTGTGTGGCAGTAAGAGAGAGACACAGAAAGCGAGAGAAAGAGAGAGAGAGAGGGCGTGAGAGAGAGACAGAGAGAGAATGACAGAGAGAGGAAGACTTTTAAAAATCTTTAAACATCTTAAAAACACCCATCAAACACCAATAAAAACAAATCAGCTTACATCAGCAGCTAAGTACAAGCCTAGCAGAATCATTAATAGCCACTCTTTCTCCCCCTGCACACCATTTTTCCCAAAGCGAGCCAAGTTGTCCGTCAGGTGATTAAACCCATGCTCCACCCAAACACAGCTGTCAAGTCCTGTTTCTTGGACTTCATTTTCCCCCTTACAACATTTTAGGAAAACCAATTTAGCCTGTCCCACAAAAACATTAGCAGGCACAAGCCTGTCTGTACCCACAAGCAAATAAAACAAGGTCTTGGAGAGCAGAAACCCCAACCTCATCAATGTCCTCCCCAGTAACAGGAACAGTGGAGCTAGCCCCGCTGATTCACAAAGTAGGTGAAAAACAACAAAGACTACAAAAGGGGCAACTGGGTGAAATTGTAAGTCAAGCCACTAACATATTTTTTGGGGATTTGTGATGACTGAATATCACCTGATCTTTTGGGCAGTGGAGACTTATAAAACAGCCTCAATGATGGAGACACCCCATTGGGAACTGATAGATGGGCCCTCCATTTAGTGTCTGGCCGACCTTCCAGCTGTGAAAGGTGTACAACTTTCACACAGATAGAGAACAACATCTTCCTCACAACTGTGTGGAACATTGAGTCCTGGTACCCACCCAGCGACAAGAAGCACCCAGTGTACGTAATCCTCAATCCCCATCCTTTGAGGTGAACTACCC
This sequence comes from Clupea harengus, assembly GCF_900700415.2. Lineage (NCBI taxonomy): Eukaryota > Metazoa > Chordata > Actinopteri > Clupeiformes > Clupeidae > Clupea > Clupea harengus. The sequence continues at coordinate 21,937,550 of NC_045153.1, read as the reverse complement.
CACTTCACCCCTTATCAATGCACGATCAACTGACTCTCTTGAAGGTTGAGGCATGTAAGCCCTAAGACTACCCTACAACCCTTCAACAAGCCTAACTGATTCCAGCCCGACCTGCTCTGAAACCTCCTGTGGAGACTGCCACTGCTGTTATTGGGTCATTGTTGTTGGATCAATGAAATCAGATGATTTAGTGACCCCTGCTTTTAAAGATTTAAGTCTAAAACTGTGACCCTAAGCCAGAGCATGGAGGCAGCAAGGTTGTTTATCACCAAACATGTCCCTCTGTATGAAGGCTGTGGCATGATCCACTTCCACCTCTGGAGCCTACCAATGACTTTATCTGTTAGACCATCTCAGTTCTTTTGCAAGTACAGATCAGTTCCCAAAATAAAGCCCAAGAACCTCTAAACCATCCCTCACACATTCACACTGCTGACGAAGCTTTGGTGATCCCGTTTCATGCCAGTCCCCCAGCAGGAGGCAAACACATTTGCCCCAATTAATCCAAGCAGAAGTCCCCTGCTTAAACAGGAAGTTAAATTGACAATATCACGTGCACTCCTCACAAACACTGTCACGTCACTTCATCTGCATATGCAGTCAAATTCACTGGGGCCACGTGTGGTGATTCAGGAACAGCTACACCAATCATACGCTTCCTAACTAAAGCAAGTAGTGGTTCAATAGTAACTGAATATAAGAGTCCAGACAGGGAGCAACCCTGTAGATTACCCCCAGTGGCCATTAATGGTCTTGTTAAGGAACCATTCATCCTGAGCATACTGTAAACATCATTCTACAACAGCTTGATAAGAGATATCAATAGTGGACCAAAACCAAAAACCTCCGGGGTCTTTATGAAGTAATTGTGATCCATCCTATCAAATGCCTTCTGTTGGTCCAAGGAGAGAAAGCCCATGACCAGAGAATTATTTTTAGCCACAGTAATAATATCCCCCACTAAAAATAAAAATACATTAAAAAAAAAATGTAAATCCTTCCGGGCACACAATATGACTGATCCTCATGAATTAACATTGACATACAGCCTTTTAATCTATTAGCCAGAGCTTTTGAGAAGATCTTCGCGTCGACACAAAGTAATGACACTGGGCGAGAGACAGAGGGACAGAGAAAGAGAGAAAGAGAGAGAGAGAGAGAGAGAGAGAGAGACAGAAAGAGAGAAAGAGAGAGGGACAGAGAAAGAGAGAAAGAGAGATGGACAGAGAAAGAGAGAAAGAGAGATGGACAGAGAAAGAGAGAGAGAGAGAGAGAGAGAGAGAGAATCCTGCAACAGCAGTTCAGTAGTGGTTGAAAGCTCTCTCTATTTGCTTGCTCATGCCCTCCATCTCACCGCCATCACTTTGCACAGGAACCCCATGCTTTTTTCAAAAGCCCATTTGCTGTGCCAGGGCAGACACTGGCAAAGAGTAAAGAGGGGCTGCCCGCAACCCTCGCTGCCGACCCAGCGGGCTCCCCTGGCACTGTTACTTAGTAGTATAACACTAGGAGTGGCTGAAACGCAAAGTCATTAATAATGCACCATCCACAATGAAAGGGAGAGGGGGAAGAATAACAGAGAGGGAAATGTGTGTTTGTTTGTGTGTGATGGTGCAGTGCAGCACCATGAAAAAGCTCCCTGCTCCGATGGAGACACACACACACACACACGCACGCGCACACACACACACACACACACACACACACACACACACACACACACACACACACACACACACTCTCTCCTGTCACCATCAGAGTGAACAGCTAGGAAGATAGGAGCACCGCTCTGGAAGGGTTGCTCCAGGCCTCAGGCAGACACGATGTAGAGAAATGTTTGCAATTATGTAGCACATCCACATCTTTCATGTTTTGCTCTCTGCTTATCAGTGATATTTGGGTGTAGTTGGTGTATGTAGTCAAGTGGCAGGGCTCACCTCACGTACTCCCTACTGATGGTTAAACACCATGAAACTCCATGAAAGTCTATTTGTGGCAGTTCAGCAAAAATGTCTTTAGTTATGCAAAAGATAAGTTACTAAATTCTTTAGTTAGTGGTTAGGGGGCCTCACACAATGGGCAGATATCTCTCTACATCGCATGCTTATCTCTATACATACCCAGCTGCCCCCTACGCTAAGATCAGAGATCACACATTAATATGGTATGCAACAGGCATGTGAGTATGTGAGCCTCCCGTATCAAACCATTAACCCCTTTATTCAATTCCGCAGACTCTAATTCTGACACCCAAATGTTCCCATCACATTATCATGATAAAAAAATCAAACTGACTTTGTGAGTTTACAATAGACTACGTTATTGGTCATGGCTATTAACATTGCTGTGCTTCCCTTAGCTGTATGTAGTGAGACACCCACCTCCTGACCCACAGTGGTGTGTGCAGCCGTCTGAGGTGCCCTTACCACCGAGGGCTGTTCTTGGCTGTCATCAGGCCTTGTTTATAACTGAGCCAGTGACACTAACAGCCCGGAGATGGAGGGGAGAGGGAGGTAATAATATCCTTGGCCAGGGAGTGAAAGTCAGGGTACAGATAGTGATTAGGGCCATCTGGGGCCGGCTCTGGGCTAAGCTGCCATTAGAGCATGTGTGTGTCTGTTTGTGTATGTATGTGTGTGTGTGTGTGTGTGTGTGTGTGTGTGTGTGTGTGTGTGTGTGTGTGTGTGAGTTTTGCAGTACATACACTACCCACATCATACACACATACACAGAATAACTACAGTACACACACATGCACTACATGTGCACACACACACACACACACACACATATGCACTACACAGACGCACACACACAGGTGCCCTCAGAGAAGCACTCCTAATGACCGGGAGTCAGAACCAGACCCAGGGAGTCACCATGGTTACCCCCCGCTGCCTGCCTCTGGACGTGTGGCTTGTGTACGAGTGGACAGGAAGAGGAGAGCGCTCTCCAAATGAACCCTGACTTCTGCCTCCATCTGTTAAAGTGATGGCCAAACAAACAAACAAAAAAAACACTGTGGCCAACAGGAACCTCACCATCCCTCTCCCTCTGACCAGGACTCTGGAGGCAATGACAGCTCTCTGCTCCTCTCTTTACATCTGTGATGTTCCTGTCTGCTGTCAGCAGTTTGTACAGACACTCCCCTCAAGTTAGTACCAGTACTCTGCTCCTGGAAAGGTGAATACGCTGTCTATAAATTCAAAGGCTTGAAGAAGTACCAGCTGACAAGGTAACTGTGTTCTGACTGGAATGATGTGAGAGGTCTGGTCAGACAGCTTCAAAAGGGACTAGGAAGGGCATGGCAAGTTCCTTATCGCAGTTCACTGCGATATAACATAATGGTACATGACGTAAGTCATGGGGTACAAATCGAAGCATTTATCTATTCACGCCTGAAAGGCCGCGAGATCTGTCAGCGCGCGCTCCTGGCCCCGCCTTCCAGGAGCACTATAATATCATTACGCGCCCTCAGATCTGCCTCTTTTGAAACTTCGCAAGACGGAGTGAACATCTCCGAGCATATCTCAAACGCTCTACCACAGTCAAAAGAGTTTTGTGTGCTTTCGCTCTCTACGGGTTGGTGAGTTATCCGGGTTCCTTAACCCTCACTAGCTCAGGGCGCTACGAAATTCATTGGCTTAATTTCATTTTGAAAGTAGTGGCTGCTATCCTTGCTGCCTGGCTGGCTAAGTCTCTGACTAGCCTGCTAGCTTGCTAACAACGTGTTCGTTGCAGATAGTGTGCTTGTGTTTTAACATTCTTCTCTACTTTCAGATTGATAAAAGATGGCCAGACACTACCCCGACTGCGTTCACGTCCGTCCCAAGGGCGACCGCCACCGTCGGTGCGTGACCTGCCTAGGCAGGGACCACGCGGAGGGCGCGCTTTCGGGCAAAGCCCCTGTCTGTTCCATCTGTGCTAGCCTCCCGCTAGCTAAGGCTACCAGGCGCCTTGCGTTCTGGAAGCGCAAGGACGCCGAGGAGACTGCACTAGTTCCATCCGGGGCTGACGCCCCCGTTGGAATGAGTGCGTCTTCAGCCTTGGACTTGGTGAGCGTGAGCAGTCGCCTTGCGGCGGCAGCTCCGCTCCCGGGTCTCTCCCCGTCTCCGCCGCCTGTCAGCCCTGGGGCTGCGGGCAGCGAGGCTGAGGAGCTTCAACCAAGCGGTGTCCAGCCCATCCCCCACGATGCGCTCGAGCTGGACATCAGCCTGGATGATGATAGTCTGCTAGACTTCTCCGATGAGCACAGCTCAATCGCGGAAGCAATGCAGACGAGCCATGACGTCAGGTTGCGGGTGGAGACACCTCCTACCTCGTCTCGGCTCCTGGGCCAGCAGCTCCACGAGGTTGCGCTGAGAGCAGCCAGCTGCCTCGGGCTCCCTCTCCCTCCCCCTCCCAGTGTGCGGTCCTCCTCCTGCTGGACGGGGAGTTCTATGCTGGCTCCGCCGCGTCAGTTCCCAGTTGCATTCCCTTTTTCGAGGAGGTGCACGAGGAACTGCAGGCGACATGGGCGATACCCTACTCGGGCCGAGCCCCGGTGCCGGGGTTCGCGCCCTACATGCAGCTCCACATGGCTAAGGAGAGGGGCTACCTCTCCTTTCCTCAGGTGGAGGATGCAGTAGCGGGCTACCTCTCGTCCGCATCCCCCACGATGCGTCTCGGCCAGAAGCCTCTCCTGCCCACGCGGGTGGGCAGACACCAGGCTCAGCTGGCAGAGAAGTCCTACTTGGCTGCAGGGCAGGCTGCCTGCACGACCAATACGGCTGCATTGCTACAGCGCTACCAGGCAAAGCTCCTGACTGAGCTTGCCTTGTCGCTGAGGGAAGATCACCCGTCTGTGGCAGAACTCCGTCGCGCGACGGATCTGTCGCTCAGACTAACTCGGTGCACGGCACAGGCACTGGGGAGGGTGATGGGTGCCGCGGTGGCTACCCAGAGGTCTCTGTGGCTATCACTGGCTAAGCTGTCAGACGGAGAAAAAGCACCACTCCTCGACGCCCCGTTCTCTGTCCAGGGCGCCTTCGGGGAGGCAGTGGTCACAATGGCTGCCAAGTTCGAGGAACAGCAGAAGAGCAGAGAGGTATTCCAGGCTTGGATGCCTCACTCTAGTGGCACGGGTGAGACGTCCTCCTCAGGACACACCACACCCGCACCGGGCCGGAAGAGAAGCGGGTTCCGCTCGCCAGCGCCTCCAGCAAAGGTATCCACCGGGCGAGGCTGGCAGAGACAACCCTTCCGCCCTCCAGCGCAGCCTGCAGCACAGCGACCAGCTGCGCGCCCTGCCCAGGGCGCAGCCCAGGCTCCGCAGCAGCACTCCGCTCGCCGCGGGCGAGGCAGAGGGAGACCTCAGGCTTCCTGATCGTGACAGTCAGCCGCTCGTCACACAGGGGGGAGCGGTGGAGTCCACACCGCCTCCACAGAAATCAGCCCGTCACTCACATGTGGAAATCATGTCCAGCACGGTAAGCAGGTTTTCACAAGCACCACAATCATATGTCCTAACTCCTGTCCCAGATGGCGCAGTGCCCAGACATGCTTGTGCAACTCCCCCCGCGATGCACACAGTGCAATCGCACCCCCAAATTTTTTTTCAAAAGCATGAGGGGGCAGCCCCAGATCTCGTCTCCCTCCCTAGGCGGAGTGGGTGTAGATCTAGGCTTAGACTCATTGACCATGAGCGGGTTAGTCCCCGACAAATTCAACTCAGAGCACAACCTCCCTGGTTGTGCGGAAAGTTGGCGCGCATGCGCAGTGTCACCATGGGTGCTAAAAACGATTACAAAGGGTTACGTGCTGCAATTCGCCCGTTCCCCTTCGCCATTCAGCAGATTAATACAGTCTGTGATGCTACGGGAAGAAATAATCTCCCTGCTCAGAAAGAAGGCCATAAGCAGAGTCCCTCTCAAGGAGAGGAATGCAGGCTTCTACAGCCGTTACTTCCTCGTACCCAAAAGAGACGTGAATTATCGGCCAATATTAGATCTACGTGTGTTAAACAAAGCACTCATGCCGCTACGGTTCAGAATGTTGACCCCACGCAGGCTTGTGTAGTTTATAAGGCCAAACGATTGGTTTATCACGATAGACTTAAAAGACGCGTATTTCCACATTCCGATCCACCACAGACATCGGAAATATCTGAGGTTTGCGTTCGGAGGAATAGCGTACCAATTCAACGCACTCCCATTCGGCCTTTCCCTAGCGCCGAGGGTATTTACAAAGTGCGTAGAGGCAGCTATCGCCCCATTACGTCTACGCGGCTTGGGCGTTTACAATTATTTGGACGACTGGTTAATTGCTTCTCATTCAAAAGCTGCAGCAGTGCAGGATGGCCATCTAGTGGTGGCACACCTGTATCGAGTGGGTTTTGTTGTAAACAGAGAAAAAAGCGTTCTCTGCCCCAGGCAAGTTACGCATTTTCTGGGTATGATCTTAGACTCCACCTCCATGGAGGTGTAAGTGAATGTCCCACCATAGACTACATTACCCACAATTCTCTTATCACTTTGACTTTCTTATCTACATTTTATTCACTTGGTATTGGTCACCGCAAGGTGATAATAAAAGGATGACGCATTTTTCCCTTTAAAGCCACGAAAAACCCACATATCTGTCTCTCTGGCGGTGGGTTTACAACAGTAAACACCATTCATTTAAGAGATACCCTCTCTGCAGAAGAAGAACAAAGGACCACGCAACAACGAACCGTATTGAACTTTTGGCCGAAGTTACGAAAATACTTTGACTCGTTTAGTTGCAGCCTAAGATATACCGGTAAAATTATACTGCAGCCCAGCAGTGTTCTGAGTAAGATAAGGCGACCGGCTTCCCTTATTAGTTTCTCCACGTCGACGAACAGAACTTCTACCTCCTTCAAGACCGTCTGATGCCCACCGAGGCCTGCACGAGTTTTCAGCTGACGAGCTAAGGAAGGACACGGACATCTTCCCCCGAACCTGCGTCCCGCGCTGTTCAGTTGGAATTCCGTAATACACCGTTTAACGCTGAGCAAGAGCGTTAATCAAGTAAGGCTGACATCTGGGCAGAGATTAGTCTTATCTGTGTGTTAATATCTGTGTGAAAGTATCCTTGTTTTATTTCATTTATGATTTAAATGCGCACTTTGTAATTCACAGTTTGCACGGTTTGTAACCGTGACATTATCTTGCTTTCTTTTACTTTGCTATTTTGTTAGAACGTGCATGCACCATCTCTCTCTCTAACTCCCTCAATCACCATCTGAACGTATACACGTACACATCGCAATTTAAGTGCTGCTTATATATTTTGTATTGCGTTAAAGGCCTATAGCCTGGATTCTACCCTCGAGATAAGAATCCATTGTCTACTCATTGCATTTGTGCCCATCCTCCAACTTAAACTGGCGCCTAAAAAAGGCAAAGCTGGCCTCGGATCTGCATTCGCATCCGCTGACCACCCCCAATCTAGGTGATGCCCGGCGCACTATATTCATTCACGCATATACTATCTATCGCCTGTGCGCTTGCGCATAGCCTCTCCCTCTTTCTCCAGTTAGCGCGTAACCGCGCATACCTGCACACGCACGCACACACACACACACACACACACACCCACACACACACAGAGACGAGGAGGATCTTATGCCCCCTCCTCTGTATGCCCAACTCCACTTTGTGCCTTGTTTCATGGTTATACTCAGTTGTTTATATGATTAGTATTAGCCATTCATTACTGTTTGTTACCTTTAATAAATTGTTTATTTAGACTTAAACAATTGTCTTGTCTGTTGTTGTTCCAATATTCCACTGAAAGCCATTTTCCGCCAATCAAGTACTTCAAATGCCTTCACTTCTCTGGTTGTTTCATGAAGTGTTATAGACTTTGTAGTGATATTGTAGTACTATAGTATTGTGATACCATACTTAGACTGTAGCATAGTGGTACAACTAGAGCTTTTCATTGTTTTAGTAATTTAATTATAAAATATTAAATACTAAATTTAATGATTATTAAATTTTATGAGACCCCGGTTTCACCTACAGAGGTCAGGCTGTCTCAAGAACGGATAAATGCCATCAAAACATGCGTGCGCCAGTTCCGACGGGGACAGTCAGTCTCGTCGCTGCGCTGCCAACGCCTGTTAGGGATGATGGCGTCGGCCGCTATAGCGCTCCCGTTGGGGATGTTGCGTATGCGACCATTCCAAATATGGTACCTGTCTATGAAGCTCAACGCAGTCACAGACAGGCATCGCAGAGTAGTGGTGTCCTCCAGATGCAGGAAAGCCCTGGCGATCTGGAGAACCCCCTGGTTTCTCACCGCGTCGGGCACTATGGGCGTAGTGTCGTGTCGCGTGGTGGTGACCACAGACGCTTCCACCAAAGGCTGGGGAGCTGTCTGCGAAGGGAGAGGCGTGAACGGTCTCTGGTCTGTGACAGAGGCCACGTCTCACATAAATGTGTTAGAGCTGCGAACAGTAGTCCTAGCTCTACAACACTTTCTGCCCAGGCTGAGTGGTCAGCATGTACTAGTGAGGACGGACAACACTGCGACCTTGGCGTATATAAATCGCCAGGGCGGAGTGCGCTCCCCGTCATTACACCATTGGGCGACTCGCCTGCTCCTGTGGGCAGCGAGGCACGTCCTGTCCCTCAGGGCAGTTCATATACCAGGTCACCTCAACTACGGTGCGGACCTGTTATCGAGGGGCGATCCTCGAGCAGCAGACTGGTGCCTTCACCCACAAGTGATAGGTCAGATCTGGGTGCGTTTTTTCAAGGCGCAGGTGGACCTGTTCGCGAACAGGCAGAACACCTGCTGCCCGCTCTGGTTCTCGCTAGGGGGCGACGATCCCCCACTAGGCATAGACGCGCTGGGCCACCAGTGGCCAGCTCTACCCCTATATGCTTTTCCCCCGATCCCGCTCCTCCAGCAGGTGCTGTGCAGGATTGCGGACGAGGGCAGGGAATTGATATTGATAGCCCCCCACTGGCCCAACCAGCCGTGGGCGGCAGATCTGGTCAATATGTCAGTGCAGCAGCCTTGGGAGCTGCCTCTACGGAGAGACCTCCTAACGCAGGCGCACAGGACAGTGTGGCACCCCCATCCGGAGTGGTGGCGTCGCAGAGCCTGGCACCTGAAAGGTGCAGGCTCATAGCGTCAGGCTTGTCGGACGCGGTGGTGGCTACAATACAGAGTGCCCGAGCTGTATCAACACGGGCTCTGTATACGCTGAAGTGGCGCAGTTTTGAGCGGTGGTGTGCTGCGCGTCAGCACGACCCCGTTAACTGCGCGCTGGGCGTTATTCTAGAATTCCTACAGCAGTTGTTTGATGAGGGGAAGGCAGCTTCTACTCTCAAAGTGTACATGGCTGCCATTTCAGCCTGCCACGCAGGCATTAATGGCAGTTCTCCTGGCAGTCATCCGCTAGCCTCCGTTCGAGCCCCTGGAGACAGTGGACATAAAGTTTGTCTCTTTAAAGACCGCGCTGCTGCTGGCGTTAACGTCAGCAAAACGCGTTGGTGACATGCAAGCCCTGTCAGTCAGTCCATCGTGCCTTCAGTTCTCGATCGCTGGTGACAGAGTGGTTATGCGAACTAATGCTGCTTACACACCTAAAGTGGTGGTAACCCCATTCCGCAATCAGGTGATTGAATTAGCAGTTTTCTCGCCTCCTCCTTTTGCGTCAGCAGAGGAGGAACGTTTGAATAAACTCTGTCCAGTGCGCGCTCTCCGCTGTTACGCAGAGCGCACTAGAGCTTTCAGACAGTCAGATCAGCTATTCGTGTGCTTCGGTGCACGCGCAAAAGGCAGACCTCTTTCAAAACCGAGCCTCTCCCGTTGGATAGTAGAGGCTATCGTGTTGTCTTATAAGAGCTTGTCTTTAGATCCCCCGGAGAAGTTGCATGCGCACTCTACGCGGGGGGTCTCGTCTTCCTGGGCCTTACTAAAGGGCGTCTCAGTGGAAGATGTTTGCAAAGCTGCAAGCTGGAGTTCTCGCCACACTTTCATGAGATTCTATATGTTAGATGTGGCTGAACCTAGTTTTCTTCATAGCGTTCTGCGGGCAAGCGATCTCTGAATCCCTTGGCCTGAGAACGATATATATGATAAGTGTGTTCATTAGTGTCTACATGTTATGTTGCACATGAAACATCCCAGGGTTTTCTTACGGGCGCAGGATCACGGATCCCTGTCGCCTATGATAAAGGTGGCCCTGTTAAATTCATGGTGTTCTGCAGGCGAGCGATCTCTGAATCCCCTGACCTGAGAACGATGTATATGATAAGTGTGTTCATCGGTGTCTACATGTTTGTTGCACATGAAACACTCCAGGGTGGTTTCCTACAGGCGCAGGATCGCGATCCTTGCCGCCTATGACAAAGGTTGCCCTGTTAATATGTTCACTGCCAGCGGCCGTATGAACCTCTATGAGGGCAAAGGCTTCAGTAGAGCTGGTGTGTGTAATTGGCTGCCACTGTATTATCACGCGGGAATGTATAGGGTCCCATTATGTTATATCGCAGTGAACTGCGATAAGGAACGTCTCGGTTACTTACGTAACCTTGGTTCCTTAAGCAGGAACCAGATATAACAAAGTTGGCGTGTACAGTGTTACCTTGGATTGATTGTCTTGCTCAGTTTCTTTCCAAGGCAGATCTGAGGGCGCGTAATGATATTATAGTGCTCCTGGAAGGCGGGGCCAGGAGCGCGCGCTGACAGATCTCGTGGCCTTTCAGGCGTGAATAGATAAATGCTTCGATTTGTACCCCATGACTTACGTCATGTACCATTATGTTATATCTGGTTCCTGCTTAAGGAACCGAGGTTACGTAAGTAACTGAGACGTTTATTTATATAACTTCGTTCACAGAGGCAATTCAATGTGCTTTACATAAATAAAATAAAAGAGTCATCCTAAGGACACAAACAAAGTGCTTAGGAGTGAAAAAAACAATAAAACAATAAAAAATATTTTAAAAATCAAAAGAAAGTACAAAGAACATAATGTAAAATAAAAACATAGTGGAGGTAGCCCCAGACTGTGTGTATATTTCTTTCGGAACACTGGACAGAGAACCATAGGGCAAAAGCCCAAATAGAACTCTTGATAACTCCGCACTAGAGTCTGATAGAGCCAGAATAGAGCTTAGCCCAATAATACAGTTTTAAAATAGGCCCGCCAATACAACTTAGCCATAAGCCTGAGACGTCACTTCCCCGTTTGGAATGACTAGAGGTCTACTGCCAGAATTAAAGTGCCGTAAGAATAGAGTGCATGTTTTAGAGCTCAGCCATAGGCACATGGAAAGATAAATGTTTTTAATTTGGATTTAAAAATGGCTACATTTGGGGGCAGATCTTCCAGCAGTTTGTTCCAGTTGCATGCAGCATAACAGCTAATGCTGCCTCACCATGTTTAGTTTAAACTCTGGGCTCTACTAGCTGACCTGAGTCCAAGAGCCCTACTCCGTTTATATCCTTTAAACATACCAGATATGTATTCTGGGCCTACACCATTCAGTGATTTATAGACTAGTAGCAGCACTTTAAAATCTATTCTGTAACTAACTGTAAGCCAGTGTAAAGATGGACTGGAGTTATGTGCTCTGTGCTCTTGGTCCTGGATAGAACTCTAGCAGCAGCATTCTGAATGAGTTGCAGCTGTTTAATGGTCTTCTTGGGAAGTCCAGTTAAGAGACTCTTACAGCAGTCCATCCTACTGGAGATATAAGCATGGATGACCCTCTTTTCTTAAAAAAGACAAGAACTTTTTGGGATACCAAAATTCTGTCTATATGTCTTCTGATTCTAGCTATATTTTTAAGAAGGTAGAGGGCTGTTTTGGTGATTGCTTTGATACGGCTGGTGAAGGCGATATCTGAGTCTATTCGAATGCCAAGATTTCTGAAAGAGCCAGAATTCAGGTATTTACTAATACTAATTCTCTGCTCTTTCTTGCCAAACAAAATAATCTCCGTTTTGTCATTATTTAATTGAAGAAAAATTTGGCTCATCCAATTATTTATTTGCTCTAAACATTGACACACTGAATCTATTGGGCTGTGTCTGATGAGAGATCCAGATATATTTGTGTATTATCCACATAACTATTGTAGTCAATGTTCTGTAGAACTTGGCCCAAAGGCATTATATAGAGATTGAACAGAAGAGGTCAGAGAACGGATCCCTGATACTGCACTACTGTCATAGCCACCCTATCAGATTCATAACTCCCAGTGGTGACAAAGTAACTCTGGCCTTCTAAATAAGACCTGGACCAATTAAGGACTGTTTCCAACCTGTCCAGAAGTATTCTATGATCTACGGTGTCAAATGGAGCACTGAGATCTAGTAGAACCAGAACTGGTATTTTACCTGAATCAGAATTATATAATTTCACACTTTTATAAGGGACGATTCAGTACTGTGGTAAGGTCAGAAGCCAGATCGAAATTTTTCAAAATGACCATTAGAGCTAAAAAAACGTCTCGGTTACTTACGTAACCTCGGTTCCTTAAGCAGGAACCAGACATAACAGTATGGTACATGACAATAGTCATGAGCCCAAATCGAAGCATTTATCCATTCACGCCTGAAAGGCCGCGAGATCTGTCAGCGCGAACTCCTGAGCCCGCCCCCAGAACGCAAGGCGCCTGGTAGCCTTAGCTAGCGGGAGGCTAGCACAGATGGTACAGACAGGGTCCTCGCCCGAGAGCGCGACCTCTGCGTGGTCCCTGCCGAGGCAGGTCACGCACCGACAGTGGCGGTCACCCTTGGGACGGGTGTGCCCGCAGTCGGGGTAGTGTCTGGCCATCTTTTTTCAATCTGAAAGTAGAGAAGAGTATTAAAACACAAGCACACTATCTGCAACGAACACGTTGTTAGCAAGCTAGCAGGCTAGTCAGAAACTTAGCCAGCTAGGCAGCCAGGATAGCAGCCACTACTTTCAAAATTAAGTTGAGCCAACAAATTTTGTAGCGCCCTGAGCTAGTGAGGGTTAAGGAACCCAGATAACTCACCAACCCGTAGAGAGAAAAAAGCACACAAAACTCTTTGACTGTGGTTTAGCGTTGAGGATATACTCGGAGCTGTGCACTTCGGTCTTGCGAAGTTTTCAAAGAGGGAGATCTGTGGGCACGTCGTAAGATAAGGACTCCTGAGGGGGCGGGCTCAGGAGTTCGCGCTGACAGATCTCGCGGCCTTTCAGGCGTGAATGGATAAATGCTTCGATTTGGGCTCATGACTATTGTCATGTACCATACTGTTATGTCGCAGTGAACTGCGAAAAGGAATCCAGAGTTCTCTTTTTAAAGAGTGACTTAAAGGCAGGTGTTTTTTTTTTCACTTAAAAAGCAAGCAATTTCATTACATTTCTCTGTGGAAAGGAGTTCTAGGGCTATCTGTTTTGGGGGGTCTTTGAGCTTGTCAACCATGACAAATAGGGTGTGGGTACATGTCTAAAAGGCTTTATTTATAGAGGTCATAGTGGAAGTCCTCAACCATAACAGAGGGAATGTTGAGATCTTTAAAAAACAACCAGATCCAAAGTTTGGCCTTGAGTATGTGTAGACTCTTTCACGTGCTGCGAGAGACCAAAAGTGTCAAGTAGTGCAAAAGGTTCTTTGGCCTTATTGTCCATGTTATTACCTATCTGTAATTCATTAATTTAATAATAACTAAGAATGATTTGTTGGCTAGAGATCTGATATTAAGTAGAGCTAAAGGAGTTGGACAATAAAACTGAAACACTGACCAATATAATGTTTGAGGTGTCACACCTATATATAGGTGGCCTGGTGGCCAAACTTTACTGATTTCCATTCCATCAGTAAGAGCAGAGTGTGAAAGTTGAATTAGCAAAGTAATAGCACAGCTGTACATAAAATATTGCAATCCACACAACATAATGGGAGACTTATCAGAGTTCAAAAGAGGACAAATTGTTGGTGCGTGTCTCACTGGTGCATCTGTGACCAGGACAGCAAGTCTTTGTGGTGTATTGAGAGCCACAGTATCCAGGGTAATGTTGGCATACCACCACAAGGACCTACCACATCCAACAGGAGTAACTGTAGACGCAAGAGGAGGCTGTGTGAAAGGGATGTCCGGGTACTATCCCGGATTATATCCAAAAAACATCAAACCACAGCTGCCCAACTCACTGCAAAATGAAACGCGCACATCGACTCTCCTATTTCCAGCAAAACTGTTTGTCAGGAGCTCCACAGGGTCAATATTCATGGTTGGGCTGCTTTGGCCAAACCTTTGGTCACTCGTGCCAATGGCAAACGTCGGTTTCAAAGGTGCCGGCAGCGCAAATCTTGGGCCGTGGACAATGTGAAACATGTTCTCTGATGAGTCCACCTTCACTGTCTTTCCCACATCCGGGAGAGTGTGGAGAAGCCCCACAGAGGTTTACCATCCGGACTGTTGTGTGCCCAGAGTGAAGCATGGGGGTGGATCAGTGACGGTTTGTGCTGCAATATCATGGCATTCCCTAGGCCCACTACTTGTTCTAGATGGGCGCGTCACTGCCAAGGACTACCAAACAATTCTGGAGAACCATGTGCACCCTATGGTTCAAACATTGTACCCTGAAGGTGGTGCCATGTATCAGGACGATAATGCACCAATACACACAGCAAGACTGGTGACACAGTGCTTTGATGGACATGAAAGTGAAGTTGAACATCCTCCATGGCCTACACAGTCACCAGATCTGAATATTATTGAGTCACTTTGGAGTGTTTTGGAGGAGCGAGTCAGGTAACGTTTTCCTCCACCAGCAGCACATAGTGAGCTGGTCACTGCTCTGCAAGAGGAATGGCTCAAATCCCCTCTGGCCTCTGTGCAGGACTTGTACCTGTCAGTCCCAAGACGAATTGATGCTGTATTGGCAGCAAAAGGAGGCCCTACTACACCATACTAATTAATTACTGTGGTCTAAAACCAGGTAGTTTCATTCTCCAACCCCTGTGGCTTTGTAAAGATAATAGCAGTCTCTGGGGCAGTCTGGGGCAGTCATGATAAAGGTAACAGATTAGACTGGTTTACCTCATAAGATGAATGCCCTCGATTCCTTCTATTTTAACACAGGAATAAAGAACATTACAGGCATAGTGGGTACCAACTGAACACTGAACACATCACAAAGTGCTACCAGTGTTTTGGACCCTGCTGCTGCTATCAGTAGCACTCATTGAATATTCTGTGCTCTGTGCTGCCGGAGGAGATGAAGGACAAGGCTGCCGCTGACGGTGTTGCAGTGGCCTAAGAGAATCTTTTTGAGTGAGGAGGAGTATGGGGACGGGGGGGGAAGGGGTCCCCTGCCATTTTTGGGTAGACCTTGTGGGCTGGCTGAGATGGAGAGTGAGAGTATAGTCCCAGCACATGCCAGGTCCTCCATTTTCTCTTAAAATTCCATATGAGGGGGGGGGGGGGGGGGGGGAGAGAGAGAGAGAGGAGAGAGAGAGAGAAAGAGAAAGAGAGGGCAGGGGATGAGAGGGATGACTGTGGTGACTCTGCTGGTGACTGTAGTGTCCTTGGTAGATAATGCAGGTCATCATAACTCTCGTCCAGTGTCAGAAACTAAGGCATGTTCTCCAGTGGTGGGATTGTGGTTGCTCTGTGCCACCTGTTTTCTGTGTCTCCACTTGGGGTGAGGTGTTTTATGGTCCTTCATCATGGGGACAGGTTGAGGAGACTGTACTGCACTTGTAGTGTTGAATTAGGGCAAGGGGTAGATGGGTGGTGAAGAGCAAAGAGAAGGTTGTCCTTTAGTGCTTTCAATCTGGTCCTGCTTAAGTGGGCACCATCAGGCCTGCATTATTAAATGATCTGCAGAATCCCCCAGAATAGATTCATTGTCAATATAATTCAGACCTTTTAGGCTGCAGGTTCTGCTCAGTCATCTGTTGAGGCTGAGCAGTCGGATATACATATCAGTTCCTCGGGCTGGAAGAGGCCCACTGACGAACCTTTGAGCTGTCAGCTTCTCAAGTGTAAACAGTTCAGTCAAGTCCTTTTTAGGATTTCTGACTTCTTCTCTGAGAATGTCATTTTTGCCCACTTGCAGAATAATTGGATCGATTGTTATTTGTGGCATTAGCTTTCCAAGCCCATAATGAACATTCCAGTGTGGAGGATGTTACTACAGCAACCTTTTGCTTTTGCCCTTTTGGGTTTGCTGTGCCATGTCTGTATCAGATGTCTGTAGCAGTTGGAGCAGCACAGGGAGTCCAGTGTACTAAGTGGGGCCATAGCAGTCTTGAGAGCTGTGCCTGAGTTCTGTGTCATGTTGGCAGTTGGTGGAAAAATCTGCTAATAGTGTCTTAAAAGTGTAAAATGTCTTAAAAGTGTGTTTTAGATCATTCTGCGCGTCTCCAGTAGATCTACCATTAGAAAGAGCTCAATGTCCATAAAAAAGCTCATAAAAAATAAGGGCGCAAAAAAAGAAACTAGAAGCAAGCGGACAGCAGGAAGCAATTAAATTAATTTTTTTTCCAATTCACTTTCTATCTTTTTTTTAAACTTAATTATTTATGACAGTAACATTTGCAGATGCTTTAAAGATCCAAGGACTGACCGAGCTTTGCTGCACCCATGCTAGCATTAGCACCCGCTTTAGCTACGTGAGTGAAGTTGTGCTGCGCAAGAGTAAGTTGGTAATGGCTCCTCCTGGGAGCCAGGCGTCGTCTTGGACCCAGACAGGCTAACGCATTGCCATTCAAGACCCACAGTTAACCCAGCAGGGGCTCCAGCACAACCGGAAAAGGTCAATTAAAATGAAATTGCTAAATTGCATACCATGTCAGTTTATATTGATTTTTCTCTTCTTCCTCTGTCTGAGTATTCGTGTCCAAACACTCGAATCAGGAGTGCAAAGTGTGTTTCGGAGAGGCGACAGGAAACTTCAAAGGCTCGTACATATTTTCGCAAATTTAATTCAGCAGGCTTTCGGACATCAAAGAAGGAGGCTGGATCAAATTGTATTGATTTCTGAAGAATCAACTTCTCACAATCACAGACTGCTAGAGTGCTTTTGGGGCTGCGGTGCGTTTAATCAATCTATAATGTGTATGTACTGAAGGGAGGCATGAACAGTGACAAAAGCTCAGTGGAAACAGCTTACTATTGCAAATACACTATTGATTGATTCCTTCAAGATTTTTGATCCCTCCACACCCCCCCCCCCCCCCTCTATCTCTCTCTCACACACACACACACACACACACACACACACACACACACACACACACACACACACACACACACACACACAAAGGATTTGTATGGTTTGAGGTCTGACACAGAGCTAAATGAGCTAGCATAGCAAATATTTATTCTGCTTGATCCATTTCAATCGTTTCTTTGAAGATGTTGTTGTTAAATCTCATGTGACTTGGACATTGGGCCATAGAGGGCCAAACCCAGAGGGATCCCATATGGCAGAATGATGCTCTTGAGCTGTTAAAGGCCTTCTGTGGTGCATATTAAACCACACTATTGCAATGCAATTTACACACCATTCAAAAGTGATGTATGTGTATGTGTGATTGCTTACATGTTTTTGTATGTGTATCTATGTCTCTCTCTGTGTGTGTGTGTGTGTGTGTGTGTGTGTATCTCTCTTTCTCTCTGTGTGAGTCTCTCTCTCTCTCTCTCTCTCTCTCTCTCTCTCTCTCTCTGTGTGATTCTCTCTCTCTCTGTGTGTGTGTGTGTGTGTGTGTTTCTGTGTTTTCTTACCCCCACAGATCTCCCCATTTATGTCCTCACACTGGCGGTCGTCACACTCGCAGTTCTTTCCATGAACTCGGCTGTCTCCTGGAGGTTGACAGGTACACTGGCCACACAGGCACTGCCCTGAAACACACACACACGCACGCACGCACACATACAGACGCATACATGGCACATCAGGACAAGTACCATAGATCACACAGTTTCTCTGCCACTCCTGACCCGATTTCATTTCTGCTTTACCTAGTTTGATCATAGCATGGAACCCTTTGTGCTCTAGAAATTCTGGTCAACAAAACACAGTCAAAAACCAGACAAATCTGAACATGACCACATCCAAAAATACAGTATGCACATACATATATAACACAGCATACAAACATGGTGCTAACCATGTTTCATACAAAACCACATACTTATTGTGGACACACATAAATTAAAATCACCTCTCAACATCTCTTTTCTAGTTCAGCAACAAACATCCTCATGGCTAGCCGGATGCATTATGACAGAGAGGCAGTTGTGAATGTTTTCCTGAGGTGACCCACTTGCACCCATGACACGTGAATTGTGGGATAAAGGCAAGGCATTACCTGGCCTGTTTGAGTTTGAAGGAAAACAGTAGGAGGCCAGTATGGTCCGGCACTGTTAGGAGTGAGTGAGTGAGTGTGAGTGTGAGTGTGAGTGTGAGTGTGAGTGTGAGTGTGTGTGTGTGTGTGTGTGTGTGTGTGTGTGTGTGTGTGTGTGGGTGTGTGTGTGCTCAGTAGGGTTCCATCTTGTACGTGTTTATGAAGCCGAGCTCTCTCGGAGCACACCCTTCAAAACGGGAATTTGATTCACTTGATTTGTGCGCTATTCAGCCCAATGGCTTTGTTCTCTTTTTTATTCTCCGATGTCTTTTGCCATCAAAGGTGGCTCTCCAGCCATCTTTGTCTCCGATGCACAGGCACGATTTGTCAGAATTGTGGTGCGCTGAACAAAGACGCGTCGTAACTTGCAGTCACAGCCTTTCAGTGAAATACAGTTGTTGGTTTTTCAAAGTCTTATCTGTTGTCTCACAAGCCTTTCTGTTTTCTTTTTGTGTAGTTTTTATTATTTCGTCAGTTGACATTCAGAGCAATTTCCTGTCCTGTGGAAAGCATTGAACACCGGAAAAGAAGACAGAGATAAAAAGTGGCACAATACAATATTTTTTGGGGGGGGGGAAAACCAACCAAGCGCACACTTTGCTCCAAACTTGCCAAATCATGCCGGTTCAAGCTTAAAGTCTTCTTGAGATATCTGCATTCTCTCAACCTCTCCTTCTCTAAAGCTCTGCCATCACACTCATATCATCATATTAGTTTAGCAATTTGATTAGTCATATAGTAATCTACATCAAATCTTACATAGAATAATCACACTGTTGATGGAATGGTATTTAAAATGGAGAATAACAGCCTCCTAATCTTTCTGGTTTTAATGAAATGGAATCCAAGAATGAATAATGTCACCAGGAAATTGATTTGAGATATATGAAATTACATGTCCAGAAAGACAGAGAGGGGAAAAACATGACCTCAAGGACATATCAACTAGATTATTACATCAACCTTTGAAGCTGAAGGTGATCCAAAGAGCATTGTGTCTGACCCCTGATTGGCTGTGACTAACGGGTGTGAGTGAGTATATGTGTGAGACAGACATTTTGCCACCTGTCGGTCACAGACAGCCATCAGTGGCCGTGACGATGAGTGACGCCCTGTCTGGCATCGCCTAAACCTTCTGAGCAGATTAGAGCAGAGGAGCTGTCGTGCTTGGGTCCTGTTGCCACGGAAACTGGTGATGTCATAAACGCTTTTTTTGCCTTATCGATTAACCTCCCCTTCCTACGCCCCCCACCCAAACCCCCCAGCCAACCCCCTTCTTGTCGTCACGGTGCCTGTCGTCAGGGGCTGTCTCAGATGTTTACCTCTGAAGCGGGCTTGCGGCTGCCGTGTCACTCCCAGGGATTTTGGTCTCACCTTGTAGGCACACAAGGTGAGAGGACACCACACCCCGCCCCACTCAGAGATACACACATCTCACAAAAACATAAATCACACACATACACACGCACACACTCATACACAAACATACATTACATACACATGCTAACACATGTATGCAGATGCACACGCACGCAGGCACACACACACACACACACACACACACACACACACACACACACACACACACACACACACACACACATAAAGCCTCTTCTGCCAGAAGTGTGACCACTGGAGAACGTAATGGAAAAACAGGGGAGAGAGTGTCAAGTGCTTTCAGCCAGCCCCAGAAACCCTTCTGACAGACACCACTCTGTGGACTTTCCTTCCATCTCTCCCCCCTTACCCCCTTTCTTTTCGTTTCCCTTTTAACCACCATTCCCCCTCAGCAAAAACAAATTACTCTATTTCTTCTGTCACGCAAGAAAGACAAATGTTCAGAAATCCTCAGCGCGACAACAACCGCCATTATAAAACGCAACGTTACTGCAAAGGCCAGCCGCGCTATATCATTATCCTCACCGCACGTCTTCCTGCATGCGTAACGACATATAATTCTCTCCACAGCTGAGGGCCCTGGGGAGGAAGGAGTGGAGCTGCTGATATCACTAATGCCTTCATTGCATTAACATACGTTTCTACCGCGCCCCACCCCCCCATCATGGTTTCTGTATGTCTGAAGGACACACATTATTGGCGCTGTCTTAGCATGGTGTGTATGTGAATGGGGGAGCGTGCAGCGATGTGTCCCATGCTGTATCGCCACGGTGATGAATGGGTCCCGCGGTGGTCGTGTGCCAAGCTCCAGGCCGAGACTAGGAAATTAATTCCCTTCAGTGTTAGTCGAGACGCGGCCATCCGGCACGAGTGACGGGAAAATCCCCCATGGACGATCCAGGTGAAGCGTCGGCAGGTTAATGCACCATCACTTCCTCTCCAGGGTGAAACATTATAATGCATTTACCTTCACAACCCAAGGAGCAAGGAGAATGGACATCTACACATCTGAGGAAAGGCAGGGATTGGTGCAGTATTTGAAAGAAACCAAAAATGCACAGTGTGTTTGTTGTTGAATATCAAATGTTGAACTGTGAGTTGGAGCATTTTATGATCAGACTGACATCCTGTATTTGTTTCAACAGGCACAAACAGTTTGCAGTTGTCAGAAAGACTAATTACGCAGAAGGATAAAAGCTTAGGGCCATATTTACAAAGGGGCGTAGCCTGCTTTTTACTGGTCAATGTCTAAGCCTTATATGCACCTAGCTAAACAGGGACGATTTTCTGTGTGATTATCAGCACCTGTTGAGCTGGCCATGTCTAACTTGGCTAATCACCTGATGATCAGTGTTCAAAATGAATCACCTGCTGCATGGGTCCTCATTCTACTCGCTGAGCCAGACCTGTACAGTATGGCCTTTCAGATGTGCCATGTTGTGTGAGTACAGTTTGAAAGCTAGACTGCTGTTGAGACGTCGGCAACATGTGCAAAAAGAAACAGACATAAAATTTCACTTTTTTTAGTTCATAGATTGTATTCGTTTTATGATTTAAATTTTTTTGTAAGGTTCAGGCAAATATTCACAATATCGCAAATATTCACAATTCCCATCTAACGACGGTGGTGGTGGGGAGGTTATAGTTTAAAATGTCAGTTAGACCACAAGTCAAAGAGTCCAATGACCAATCATATACTTGAGTATACAGATGTTTCTTATTTGGAGAAGGAAGGTATTCATATTTTGATCATGTGCCTTGACAACAGTGATGATAATGAATATGATTTGTTGAGAAACTTAAGACATTACAAGGTTTTCCTTTGAACATTTCCTTTGTTCTTGACCTTTTCTTGTTCAGACCATCTGACAGAATAAGGTCCCCGTTTTGCAAAACCGGTCATAAACCTTGAAGATAATTGTTACAGTGTTTTGAGTCAAATTTATTTCATTTTTTGTGGTAATTTCCACAACAGTTATTACCAGTTACCATCCTTGGCACTGGGCAGAATCCAAGAGAGGGACATATGTCATAGGGTTGACGTATGGTGGAAATGGCATATTCACATAAAGGGGAAGATTCAGCTACCTAAAAGTTTGTCTGTAAAGCTTGGTGGAATAATTTCTGTTTTGTGTATGCATTTCTATTACCTTCCAAGGTGACATGTCTCCATAGACTCTGAATGGTTACAACTTTTCGGTGGATGCAGTTACGTTGTGGAAAACTAGTACAACATATTCTATGATTCTACTCAACAAAAGCCATAGCCAACAATAGCCAATAGTAGTTAAGTGAGGTTGTCCAACTAGGGTCACAGGCAGAGGAACGGTTAAGGGGAAATTGATGATGAGAAAGAAGAAGAAGGAGATGAGAATGAATGAACAGGAGCAGGATGAAAAATACATTCATCACAACAGTTATTCACTCCTCACAAACCATCTTTTATTCCTGTCACCATTTTCTCTTCCCCTATTGGGGCTCGGCTGTGGGCTTTTTAAAGGGAAATAACAACCTACTTTTTTCCATTATGCAGTGATTCCCACTTTTAGTCCCTGGCATAAAAGAAAGAAATAGCTGCTAGATAAATGCCGGCTTTTCACTCTTGGCCTTTTCTAAAACCTAACATTTGGAAGCCTTCAATCAGTACAGGAAATGAAAGGTCAGCCAGGAGAGAGTGACTCAGCGCTGTTGAAGCTTCCAGAACAATCCTAAGATCAGTCAGCCTTCGATCGCTAATAGTGAAACAGAAACAACAATAGCAAACTAGTATCCTTTGCAACAATGGGCACTATATTATTTTATTGTAGGATTTTTAATGTGATAATTATTTCTTATGGAACTCAAGGGAAAGTGAATTATGAATATAAATGTAATGTACATTGGTGTCTAGTGTCCTATATTGAGATGCATAATGGCATGGGTGGGATATCTTTACACGCGTTGTTCCATACAGGGACATTAAGGCTGGTGTGGTGTTTATGTATGTACATATACAGACATAATTACATAAAGAAATATTGATAACGCTTTACTTAAAACCAGTATCCATTAACACATTTATAAATGTTTATAAAGTATTCGTAATGCATTATAGTGACTGACATAAGTCTATACAACTATTTATAAATAGACATGACGGCACTCATAAAGCATTTTGATGTTGTTGTATAAGCCCTACACAACTATTATTATGAAAGCTTGTATGGACTCACATATGGCTCCATAAAGAGCACCGGTGCCATTATCAAGAGGTAAAAAAAAATTACGCATTCTGATTCTTCAAGCTGTAAGGGTTTATACTATAACATCGTAATGCTTTATGAGTGCAGTCATTGCTGTGTACAAATAATTATATAGACTTATGTCAATCATTATGAGGCATTATGAATACTTTATAACGCTTTATGAATGTCTTTATAATGCTTTGTGAATACTAGGTTTAGGTAAAGTGAAAAGAAAAGGTTTAAAACACAAGGGAAGGTATTTCAAAGCCTAATGATTGTCAAGAGGGACTGACAAACCTGAAGGCGTATGACCTTTCCATAAGCCCTTCACAACCTGTCTTAAAACTACGGGGAAACAGTTTTTTCTTTTTTAACTATCACACACACACACACACACACACACACACACACACACACACACACACATTTCCAGATGTCACATTTTATCAGTTTTCTTTAGGGATCTCCTGTCAAGCTATTATACTTAACATTTCCCCATGGACATTGGAACCCTAACACAAAGCATCTATAGCAGATAATCAATGACAGGTGTGTCATGCTAAATGCCTATGAAGCTACTTACTTTTAACAAGCCGCATATTCTTTCTTTGCAGTGTGCAAGGCACCCCTTACATACTACGCTGGGGCACAATATAAATAGTCCCTTTGAAGACTGCATTCAAAACAGATTTACCATAATGGAGGTACGGAAGTGTGATTGCAATCAGCACTAATTCAGAAGATTTGCCTTTTAAGGGATTGCTTGTCATCCAAGGCAGCATCAGCAACAGTATCACTCTGGATAGTAGTTAACATCTGTGATGCATTTTTGAAGAAATTCTTCTTCTTCCTCTTTTCTCTCTGTCTCTCTTTCTCTCTCTCTCTCTGTCTCTCTCTCTCTTTATCTGTCTCTCTCTCACTCTCTCTCTCTCGCTCCTCAACAACTGCTTGGGAGTTGATTTATCCCACATAATGATGGCATTCAGCGATATTTAATCAAGATGCATTCTTTGCTCGAAGGAGGAATCTATACAGCGCTTCAGGGGAGGCTGATGAAGAATGTCACGTACGTGAGGTGAAGACCGTCACCCGTAAGTGCATGTTTCCCTTTCTACTCTCCTCAATGAGGCATTCTCTATTTTATTGCACATAACTTACTTATTTTCTCTTTCTCACCATTTTTTTATACAGGAAGAATGCTGTGTGTGTATTGTGTTGGCTGTGAGGATTCATAACTTTGGCAAGCAACAGAGGTGCAGAATTCCCACCTGACGAGTGCCACATTAAAAATGTAAGACGTGTCATCCTTCGCTCGCTTCAGAGAGTGGCAAAGGAACGCAGAGGCTCAGCAGAATGGCGGGCCGTGGGGGTGGAAGGGGGGGTAAAAAAAAAAAGCAGGTGTTTCCTTGAGGAAATACCAGGCTTGAAAGAATGTGAAAGGGAGCTACCTTGCTGGGGAAAGCCCCACTGCTGGTCTGTGTCCAATTTCAGTCGATTCTCTCACTCTCTCGCTCCCTTTCAAATTCAAATAGCTTTATTGGCATGACCATCCATGTATGGTATTGCCAAAGCAAGGTGTATTACATATAACTGGGGAGGGATTCAGATTCTACATACATAAGATCAAACAGTAAATTGTGAAACTACTCACTGTCTCAGAGGCAGTGTTGGTCTGGCATTGATGGGTTAGTGAATTAGTTAACTTCAGAACCGACCGGCAGAGGGTACTCCCTCTCTCTCCCCCCTCTCTCTCCCCCCCCTCTCTCTCTCTCTCTCTTTCTCTCTTTCTCTTGCTCTGGTATTGTACTCACTATTTCTCTCTCCCTTTCAACAGATTTCAGCATATGTCACCAACTATGGCCCTTATTCCCCATGTCCATTCTAAACAATATAGTGACTTACTGTCCTTAACATAGCAAACAAGAACTCCAGTGTCCTTAACATAGCACACAAGAACTCCAGTGTCCTTAACATAGTACACAATAACTCCAATGTCCTCCCCTAGCCTGTCCTTAACATAGCACACAAGAACTCCAGTGTCCTCCCCTAGCACATGGGTGATGGCTGTCTTCACGTCTCTGAAGAAAAAGACCCCCCCCCCCCCCCCACAAACAGGAGCAGTTTCCCTGGTAATTGAAGAATAGAGATGTGGGATTGAGAAAACTTGGGCAATTACCCAGCGTCTCGGTAATAGATGCCGGCCAATGGACGTAAAGGTGCACTTGAGTGTGAAATTCTATGTAAACAGCCTTATAAACCATCATTTAAGAGCCTCTCCACTGCCCTCACTCTGTGGGGCAGATATACTGACGTGTTTGTGCCTGTTTTAGGCAAAATCTCTGCCTAAAAAATGGTAAGGTATGGACAAACAGACCGCACATAGACACAGTTGCGCTTTTTTGACTTTTGCATGTGCATTCGTGGGAGGGTTATGGGAGAAGAAGCACAAGGAGTGACTAATTATGTATTCCGTTGTATGTATTGAAAACTGCAGTGGACAGCGCACGTCTGTTTTGCAATGAAAATGTTTCACCTTGAAAAGCAGGTGTAATTCAGATGTGTGAATAGGACAAACTTCCAGAAACAATGGAATCAGTATTCTGAGCACCAGTTATGCTCATTTGTACCATGATAAAAGCAACCTCTCCTTTAGTTTGCCTTTTTATGACTTGCCATGGCTTTTTCACTTCATCCACTTCCCTACATTTAGATGCATGCTACACGATTGAGTTTGTTTGTCGAAGCCGTGCAAAGAGTCAGAGTTTGTTTTCCAATGGATTATCAATATTATTGACCTGTATTATCTCTCTGTTTGATGACACCTCATTAGCATGTATATCTATTTCCTGATCGCTAACGTTTTTATTTGTTTTAATGTCGGTTGGCACTTCCCTGATTCCATTCAATTGTGTCCGTGATTGAGTTACTTTTAGTTGCGGACATTGCAAATAACGGTTAGAGGGCGGTGACATATGTTGATTGCGCGATCAGCTGCAGGTTTAGTACATTCAATGTAAAGACACAGTGTGTGGGTTCTACGGACAGGACCAATCGCTGTTCACGGTGTGCTCTCGAACATATGTAAGTATGCCCCTGAGTCTCAGAGGCATGGGCACAGATGAGAAGAGACAGGGAGGGTGGGCTGTAGTGATGTTGGACTGAAAATTATAGGACCACCAAGGACACACACACACACACACACACACACACACACACACACACACACACACACACACACACACACACACACACACACCAAAAACCTGTTAATGGGATTGTGTGCCACCTAATGGGGAGGACACCACGTACAGTCCTTTATAAGTGATTATGCGAATGTGTGCGGACTATTAATGTGCAATTCATATATGGAGCTACCTTATCATGACTGCATTTGATGATTTGCAGTTGAATAGCAAGTAATGCTCGAATGTTAGTAGATTAAGGGAATGTGAACCAGGTCTATCATCCAACTCACTCATACTCAAATTGAGAAAAAAAAAAACAACAAAAAAAAAAACATTTTAAATCCAATATTGCTGTCCTTTATAAGGGAGCTGAACATCCGCTGTTAATCATTTCAACACACATTAAGTTGAACAGTTGGGTCATCAATTCAGTTGGTCATCAATTCATAAGTACACGTTTGGGTGGACATGTAGGGAGACATCAGATATTCTGGGAAACTAAATGTGAGGGAGAACATCATGCCTACACTTACAGAGAATTCAGAGACAGCCTGTGTACCAGATTAACTGTTCCCTAGTAGTGCGGGGGCCATTTGAAATTGCAATTTTACTGCGGCAAAGTCGAGATAATTTAAAGGTACTGCTGGAGGAGTCTCCCGGCTACATCTTAATCCTTTTACTCCATTCCATAGACAAAAGGACCTGTCTCTTCCAACCATATCTCATGGGATGGTTTAAAGAGGCTGGTGATCACCTTACACAATCCTACCTGTGTATGAGCCCGTGGGATCAACAGTATCTAAAACATGAGAGTGAGGGTAAGCGATCTTATATGCCAGATGACAAACTGGCTGCTTTGATGCATTTCACAGGGGCCTCTTTTTGCATCATTAAGAACTGTAACCTCCAACCGACTCTCTGGGTCAGGGAGATTTGCCAGGGCAGAGGGGCGGGCAGGGTGCCATTTGGCAGTTTGGGAGGTGGGGTTCCATTTAGGACAGGTGGGCATGCAGGCCTCTGAGAACCCGTCTGTAACCTTAAAACCTCCACCTGTGGCTTGGGGATGTTTCATTTGTGCTGCCTACATTAGGTGCTCTGTACTGTAATCCTCCTTGTCTTTATCTGGGCAGAGAACAATTTCATTATCCCTACTGGAGTGTATTAGTCAGTTATTTAACAGCCACATCCAGAGAGTCGTTGTCAACTTGGCCTCAAGCTGATAGGCACCCCCCTTATGTTCTGTTTAAGGTTTCTTCCTGATTAACAGGGAGTTTTTCCTTGCCCCTGTTGCCATTGTGCTTACTCTAAAGGGGGTTCAGGCCCTGGGCTGTGTAAAGCGCCTTGAGACAATTTTTGTGTTTTGGTGCTATATAAATAAAATTGAATTGAATTTAATTGAATTGAATAGAATTGAATTGAATTTAACTTAAGGGATAGCAAAGGGCTATTGGTAGCACAATGGTATGCTCCCCATGGGAGCATTATCAAATCCAACTCAACGTGTAATATATATTGCCTACCATGGTTTTTAGTTATGCATGAACCCGTCAAGCTAATTAGAGTGAAGCAATTAAGACACGTGCTGCACATTAGAAAAAGAAACAATTATGGGGACCTTGCACTGCTGGTGCTGAACAGTAAAGTTACCAACAGATGAGAGCAGTTTATTTTATTACTGAATTTAAATTCTGTGATACAAGTAATGACCTTTGCATGACCTTGTGGGATGAGAGGGCTGAAGTGAGTTAGAGGGGTGGGGGTGCAGGAGGTTGGTGGCTTCTAATTCAAGGGTCATTATAAGGAGTGGGAGAATCGCAGTGACTGATTTGTCATTTCCCAAATAAGCAGAAGTAAGCTTGTGTCTACTGGAGCAAAATTACTGCTGCACAATGGTATAATTGTAGAGGAAGCCTGTTAACACTGCACTCAATTATAGCGAAAAGGCCAGACACCACTGAACCCAAAAAGAACCCATTAGCTCTGCTCATTTACCATGTTACATCTATGGCCTCACTGGTGAGAGAGCTTATTTCCACCCGGCCGCAGCAGATAACAATTGTTCTCCATGATAAATAAATCTACTGCTCATTGAATAACGGTTATTGTAAAGTGTGTGTATGTGTGTTGTGGGTGTGTTGTGTGCGGGTGTGTGTGTGGTGTGTGCGCGTGTGTGTGTGTGTGTGTGTGTGTGTGTGTGTGTGTGGTGTGTTGTGTGCGTGCAGAACTACACTAAACCAACACGGGTTTGGCCGACTACACCTCATTAGTAACATGACAGCAGACATTCCTGTGGAACTCGGCTCTGCCAGTGAGCACATCTTTCAAGACCAAGGGTAAATGGGGAGTGTGTGTGTGTGTGTGTGTGTGTGTGTGTGTGTGTGTGTGTGTGTGTGTTTCAGGAAACACAACACATGTCTAGCCACACACACCTTTAATTCCTCTGTGCAGAGAAGAGAGAAAAAGGCCTTCTCATCCAATGTGGAGGTTAGCCATGTAGCAATGCGGTGAGCTGCTAGGATGGGAAGACACCCTGAGCCACTGATACTGAATGCAACTCATTCTTTACCATGGCAACCATACTCATTACCATTAGCTGCTGTGATGTTGATTATGACCAACTATCAGTTGAATTACTCCCCGTGTCGAGCTCCCCCTTCATCAGCCACTGGATTACCACTAATACCAGCTAACATATGCTTTGTGTGCACTCATTTTACACAACCTTACAGCTCAGGTTAGCATGGAAGTGTTTTCTGTGGAGGACTTCATTGAAGGTAGTAGAGGTACAATGGAGGTGCACACACACACACACACACACACACACACACACACACACACACACACACACACACAAACACAGAGTGTCTTTTACCTCTCCCAAAGCAGGGTAGTTTGGAGGTTCCTTTGCACTTGCGCTGACTGGCGTCCACAGAGAGCGAGCAGGAGAGGGGATGCTCACACTTCTTCCCCGTCCAGCCCTCTCGGCAGTCACACCGCCCACAGTTACACTGGCCATGACCTTCAGCCAAAGAGAGCAGAGCAGAGGAGAGGAGAGGAGAGGAGAGGATGGGAGAGGAGGGGAGAAGAGAGAAGGGACAGGGGGAAGAAGCAAACAGCCAGATTAAGGCTACTGAGGCCACAGACTGATCTGGATTTAGCAAAGCTTTTCTAACACCACAAAGGACCTAGCACCTGGAGGCATTTGATTCCATTTTGACAGGCATGGGTATTGTGTGTGTGTGTGTGTGTGTGTGTGCGCACGTGTGTGTGTATTTGTGTGTGTCTGTTTGACCGCTACGTTCTTTTTTTGTATGTATCAACCTTTCCTTAGAGGGCATGTTTGTTGGAAAGAAATATTCACCACATATGGAACAAAATATCCTGAAATAAATCAAAATCCTGAGGTCCAGCATCACACTACAGCTGGCACACACACACAGACCCTGCATGGAAATAACTCTCACTCTGAAACCATTATCAGATATTTCTCTCTGTGTGTGAACTTACTGGTGAGCCCAAAGCCAATTCTCACTTCTCCATGTTTTTGTATTTCATTACGCATACCACATCTCTGGAACAACAGACTGCAATACGTTTTTTAAATTGTTTCCTGGCTGGAGAGTAACTGTAATCCGTGTGGCCTAATATGAGTTGGTTCTCTGCTGTATTGAAAACAGATGTAGAATGTTTTGCACATGGGCATGGAGCACTTTGTTTTAGAGAAGGACAAAAAAAATTAAAATACAGAGGAGACATATGGAAACATTATGATTCCCCTCCGCCTTCAGTCTTTAAAACACTCTTAACATATCTCCCTCCAGACGTGAGACTGAGAGGGGGGAGATAATTTCAACCTGCTTGTGTTCACAAAAAAACAGCTCACCAGAACAAGAAAGCTAACGTGTGCTAACGCGTGAATGCTTGCTGTTACCTGAGCAGAAGTCGTCGGAGTATCTGTCGTAGACCGCATGGCAGCTCCTCTCGTCACACTCGCACGTGTCGCCGTGGATATCCCCCCAGTCGCCTGACGGGTCGACGTCATAGCAGGTGCACTCGCCGCACACACAGGTACCTGCCAGCCGATCGCACGCATGAAAGACAGGAAAGATGGGAGTATGTGGTGACTTGTTATTGAACCAGACTCAGACTAGTGAGTTCAAAACACAGTAAGACTAACAACAAGCGATGGCAGTAAGCTGTCAGTATAATGTTTTGTAAAGCACTATTTTTGTGCTGGTCTTGTCTTCATACACTCTGAAATACATTTCTAAAATAAGATCAGTGTGTCATCATTAAACTCATTCCACTGTTTCCTCACGGAGAATGACGAGACCTGCATTGTTAAAAAAAAGCTCCTCTTTCACTTGGAGTAAACATGCAAAGCGAGAAGCCCCTTTTCACTCTGGAGGTTGTGTCGTTTTGCGTGAGTTGAGTTTGAGAAGCTGGATTAGACGAGAGCAAAGACACAGCCAGCTGAGCAGGGAAATAAACTGAGGGGATGCTGAGATGGAAGGGAAGGTGGAGTCCCCTGTGGGCCAGAAAGCCCTTCTGCCATGCCTCTGGCTCTGAAGTGACGGAAAAGACTGATGAGCAAGAGGCTCCCACAGTCTCGGAGGTAATCTGCAGGCCTCTGATGACCAGGGCCAGGGCCTGTGAGTGAGGGAGAGAGAGAGAGAGAGATAGAGAGAGAGAGAGAGAGAGAGAGAGAGAGCTGGGGAAAGCCACCATCCTTCTGATGTGTTTAAGCACCAGCTGAGCGTGGGCATTGCTGGAAATCACAGTCGTTTTTTTTATTTTTCTATCTCTGTTCCAGCACAGAGAGAGAGAGAGAGAGAGAGAGAGAGAGAGAGGGAGAGAGAGAGAGAGAGAGAGAGAGGGAGAGAGAGAGAGCCCACAGGGAGACTAGCCAGTTGGCAGTCGGCTGGCCACTCAGTGAAAGGAGCAGGATGCCACCAACGTGCCTGATGCCTAAGATGCAGCCTGAGCCGGACACCAGAGACAGTCTCAGAGCCCAAGAAACAAGAGGACACCATGTCAGATTAAACATGCTACATCCATGTGACTAAACTGTGTTAGACAAATGTATGTTTTTAAAACATGTTTTGAGGGTGTGTGTGTGTGTGTCGGGGGTGGGGGGGGGGGGTATGTGGCTTTTCTGTAACCACTTTTCCCACCTCAAACCCAGAATTCTTTTTTTCCCAGGTTGAGAGCTGACAGCCTTGTGTGTCATATCTTTAACAGTGTGCTTTTCGAGGCAAGAAGGCCAAATATTGAAAGAGAATTTAAGCCTGACTGACAGAGATGGTGGTATTTAGCCCAATGGCCAGAACGTGGTGGGGAACTGTCACTCAAAAACAGAACATGCCATTGAATAATCGGGGAGGAGAAAATAATACAGGAGAGGTGAGGCAAAGTGCTTTAAAGTGGTGTCAATTACGGGTATGTATGGCGGGATGGGATTTGGGAAAAAAAAAACTGGGCAGTCTAAAGCCTCTCTCCTGTTGAGCCTCTCAAGACCCACATACCTATTATGGGCATCCCAAACCATCGTCTATGATGGACGTTTGTTGTTCTCTGTCTGCCTCTATGTCACTCAACTGGTGGAGCAACTGGTAGAGGTGCTAACAACAGGAAGATCATGGGTTTGGTACCCATACTGATGAAAATGTTTATCTGTTGCTTTGGCTAATAGCATCTGCTAAAATTACATTTAAAAAAATGTATGTTTCGAAAAAGGTGCTATGGAACAATATTGTGACCTCTGATGCACAAAATATTGGCTGGCACATGAATGGGATGTCATTTCATGGACCGTTTTTTGGCCATACTTCACTGTAAGTGCCTTCAATTAGGTAAAATAGTGTTGTGTTTATTTATATTTAAATAAATGAATACATGCTGTTACAGGGCTTTGGGTAAAGTTAGAACAGAATGACTTAAAGTATGTAGATAAGTATACTGTAATACAATTGCTGAAAATAAAGTGGAAGCAGACTCCCTTGGCATTCCTGACTCCCTCAAACACAGCACAATCATGCTAATCGCTCGGGAGCTCTAGGTCCGGATGCAGGAGATGAGACTGTCAGAACACATTTGAATTTGATTGTGTGTGTGTGTGTGTGTGTGCATGTTACGTGTGCATGTGTGTGTGTGTGGGGGGGGGTTGTGTATGTGTATGTGTATTTGTGTGCGTGTGTCAGGGATTGAAGGGTAAAACCACTCAGAGATCTACTCCAGAGGTTGTAAACACTGAATAAAAACCACGGCGCGTGGAGCTCAAATAAGAGGCAAAGACACTTGAGATGTGGGAGCACAGGGTCTTTGCCACCACCAGCTCTTCCTCACACCATTCAATTCCATAATGACCATGTTCTTCCACAGACTGAATCAGCTCACTGGCTCTAATGCTGCAGAGCTTCAGATAAAGCCTCTGGAACAGACTCTGGGCAGGGCTGAGCTGAGCTAGGGTTTTCTCCATAGCTAGCTTCTCCCTCCCTCCCTCTATCTCCCTGTCTATCTCTCTCTCTCTCTCTCTTGCTCATCCTTTCACTCTCTTTCTCTCTCCCCCTCTCTCTCTCATCCTCTCACTCCCCAACTCAGTTTCAATGATAGTTTGGGAATGGTGCCAGTGGAACTCTCTCTGTCTGTCTGTCTGTCTGTCTGTCTGTCTGTCTGTCTGTCTGTCTGTCTGTCTGTCTGTCTGTCTGTCTGTCTGTCTGTCTGTCTGTCTGTCTGTCTGTCTGTCTGTCTGTCTGTCTGTCTGTCTGTCTGTCTGTCTCTCTCTCTCCTCTGCACTTGTCAGCTAATGCTCTCCAGCCTTGTGAGAGACTGGGCTGAAGTGCTGTGCCTTGTTTAGGCACCAAGTGCATGCGTCCTCAGGAAATCCCCCATCCAAACTCTGCGCTTACTCTGCAGCTCTGGCCTGCTATTAGGCCATTCTCCCGAGTAGATGCTACCTGAAGAGTAAACAGCCCTGGGGCTCTGCAGAATACTAATGCTGTTGTTTAGTGAGGGTGAGGGTGAGGGTGCACAGGCAATACATAAGGATGCGCTTGCATGAAATCATTCACACCATCTTGTGTACATATCCGTGCAGAGGCATATGAGTGCATTAGTATACTGCATGTTTGTAAGGCAAACAGACAATGTTGCTGGAGCAAACATAGGGTTAGGATTTAGTAATAATAACCGAAGTTTGTACACTAAAGGCATACAAATAAGCTAGGGTGATGCAAAAAAATGCATTTTACACTAACAACACACTTATAACAGTAGAATTGTATTTGATATGGTACTATTATTTACACCATGTTTATTATTACCAGATATGGCATGTGTGTGTGTGTGTGTGTGTGTGTGTGTGTGTGTGTGTGTGTGTGTGTGTGTTAAGGGAGGAAGAAAGTGGAGAGAGAGGGGTGTAAGACAGACCTCTGTTGCTGCAGATCTTGCCATCTGGTGATGTGCATCTCCGCTTGCTCTCCCACGGGGTGATGTCGCACTGGAATTCACATTTGTCTCCATGCCAACCAGCCGCGCAGTAACAGTTTCCACAGTAACACTGTCCATGCCCTGAAAGCAGAATGTGTATAGTGCAAGAGGGAGAGAAAAAGATAGATAGATAGAGAGACATACAGAGAGAGAGAGACAGAGACAGATAGAGAGAGAGAGAGAGAGAGAGAGAGAGAGAGAGAGAGAGAGAGAGAGAGAGAGAGAGAGAGAGAAAGAGAACAGGAGTTAAATGGACTGCTTCACTGTTGGTGTTTTTTATACTGTATGTTGCTTGTAAAATGTCTAATCACCAGGCATAAAATATGTATTGTGCATTTTTGTGTGTGGTGGGTGTTTTTGTGTATGTGTTTCTGTGTATGCCATTATTATGGCTAGTCATTAATTGCATACAGGGCACATTCTAGGTTTATTAATTAAATGCTGTGGAACATTTTAATGACTTTCTTTTCTCCATAAAGCACCATTCAGGAGAAATGTAATGTGTTTTCCAAATGAAATTAGGCGGTGGTTAATTAAAGTGGACATCCAGGGACTGCACACCCAGAGGGAGCGTTTATGAGTTACCTACCAACCTGAGGTCAATGAGCAACACCAGGTTCATTCCAATTATATTTCCAATTAAGCCACCAGACAAGTATTAAACCAGCATTTCCTCATACAGAGCACAACTCCGCAAACAGAACTGATAATGCACCAATTTAATAACGAAAAAACGAACTCAACACGTAACTCAAGGAATCAGATTTACTGGATATCCCCTGATCATAAAATCGATAAAAATGAATAAGAACAACTGTAAAAAGTCTTAAGTAAAATAATCTAGTTGAACACACAACATACAGGCTTTCTCCAAACAGATGCATATAACATTTGGAAAGGACTATTCTTTAACTTCAATGGCTTCTTTCTCACTTATTGTTGCTTTGGGAGTACTGGTACGTTGCTGTGTATAAAAGCATCTGACAAATGAATAAATGAATACATTTAAATCACCGGCATTCCCTGTCACCCCACGGGTTCGTATCTAAAGGCAGGGCTTTGTCTGGATCCCTCAGCCTTGGCTCTGGACTGCATAATGTGTGTGTGTGTGTGTGTGTGTGTGTGTGTGTGTGTGTGTGTGTGTGTGTGTGTGTGTGTGTGTGTGTGTGTGTGTGTGTGAGTGTGTGTGTGTGTGAGCATGTGTGTGTGTATGTGTGTGTGTGTGTGTGTGTGTGTGTGTGTGTGTGTGTGCGAATGTGTGTGTGTGTGTGTGTGTGTGTGTGTGTGTCGGGGAAGAGGGAGCTTGGGGGGGTGCATACCTCCACACACCTCTCCAGACTCCTCGTCCAGGCACTCGCTGTCGTCGCACTCGCAGTAGCGCCCGCTGATCAGGCCCTTGCCGTCGGGGTCCTGGCACACACAGCTGCCGCAGTGACAGGAGCCTGCCGGGCACACACATGGGGCTTCAGATAGGAGGCACACACACACAATTACATGTATATAAACACACACTCACTCTCTCACACACACACACAAGGGGCTTCAGAGACGACGGGTACCAGCAAGGCCCCCAGCATGTCACAGGGACACACACAGACAAACATACACTCACTCTCTCTCTTCCTCTCTCTCACTCTCACACACACACAAGTGGATGGGCATCCGCATGGCACACAGCATGTCACAGGGACACAAACACACACACACACACACACACATATACATAAATACAAACACACACTCACTCTCTCTCTCTTTCTCACACACACACATACAAGCAGATTGGCACCCGCAAGGCACACAGCATGCCGCACATCACAGGGGCACATACACACAAACATGTGTACACATGCAGGCAAAACAATGTTGTACTTGCATGTGGATACACACACACACACACACACACATGTGCAAAGAAACACACACACAAACACACTTACTCTCCCTCCCCATTTCTCTGTCACTCCTCTTTCTCTCTCCCTCTCTCTCACACACACACTTCCTTTCTGTATGTCTCCCTCCTCCCTCCTCCCCATCTCTCTCTCTCTCCCTCTCTCTCTCTCTCTCTCTCTCACACACACACACACTGTGAAAGACACATGCATATCTGCATGTGCACATCTGACAACCAGCAGGTTCCTCGCAACCCCCCCCCCCCCCCCCCCCCCCCCCCCCCCACACACACACACACACTCCTCCCCTCCACCTCCCTGCCCCAGTTTATTATATATTTTCTCAGTCTTTACGATGAAACGGAACTGTATTTTAAAAGAAACAATTCAACAAAAATCGCATGTAACACATTTTTTTCAGTAAAGCAAACAACATTTCTGATATAATCTATCTCCACATTGGCACAGACTCATTGAAGATTTATCTTTTAACAGTGACTCACCACCTATGACAGGCTCTGTTTGGGTCGTGGAACATAACACGACAGACAGGCTGAGGGAGAGCAGCAGAGCTTCCTTCTGTCTCCTCCAAATTGCCCAGTCTTCACAGTCTGACCTCTAATATTTATCTCCAATAGATTTACACTGAATTGATTCTCAAGAAACACGGAATAAAGCGTGTGCCGTAACAGTTCAATACGGAGCACGTCTTTTGGTCTCCAATTATGGGATGATTCCGTGCTTTACAGGACAGTTGTCAACCCTTAGACCAGACAGCCCTGCTGTGCCACAGAGGTTATCCACAGGTGGCCCCCCCAGCGCCCGCGGCCACCATGTCAACAGGGAGTCAGCCGCACGACATCAAGAGATGTTGGGGCCAGGGACCGGATTAGAGCCTGAGGCTATCCGAGAAGGGAGAGCGGGATGGTGTGTAGTGTAGGGTTTATGTATTTATATTCGATATGTGGTGAAGAGAGGGGTGCAAGTGTATGTGTTAGTGTGTGTGTGAGAGTGTGTGTGTGTGAGAGTGTGTGTGTCTGAGTGTGAGTGTGTGTGTGTGTGTGTGTTGCCTGGGGTTGACAGGTCAAGAGGGGGTGGAGGTGTGTGTTAGGATAAAGTCACATGGTAGGGAAAGAACTGACTGACAGGTGGGGCTTTAGTGATGTGACCACCTGTGGCTAACTGGGTAAGAGTACACTGGTCCTAGCATCCTGTTCTAGCATCCTGGCAGGTGGGCCCCCTATGGGAACAGACAGAGGCCTATAAGCTGGATTGCTTGCCACATGTCTGCCCTGAGGAAAACCAGTGTCATTTAGAAAGCCATTTTTGTATTGCAATTCTGCTTGGATTTAAACAGCCAACCAAACTCTGGGACCTTCCCTGTTTCATAAGTGTGTGTGTGTGTGTGTGTGTGTGTGTGTGTGTGTGTGTGTGTGTGTGTGTGTGTGTGTGTGTGTGTGTGTGTGTGTGTGAGTATGTTTATCTCTTATCTTTTTTTTCTTTAAAATCTATTGATTTTATGACATTAATTTGCTGCCTCTATGAAGTGCCCATTTAAATAAGATATATTATTTATTACGTATGTGTTCATATGTGCTTTGGAGGTGTACTTCCTGGGGTCGGTGGAAAAGGGGGTGCAGGTATGCGTGTCTCTGTGTGTGGGAGTGACTGTATGTTTCTGGCTGTGTATTCACACGGAGTGGCTGTATGTTTGTGGCTGTGTATTCACACGGAGTGGCTGTATGTTTGTGGCTGTGTATTCACACGGACTGGTTACACACTGTCTGGAGGGCATACTAAGGGTTGTCAGTTGAACAGGAGGAGCAAGTTTATTGTGTACGTGTTTGTGTGTGCTTGTGTGTGTGTATCCTGTACGTGTGTGTGTGTGTGTGTGTGTGTGTGTGTGTGTGTGTGTGTGTGTGTGTGTGTGTGTGTGTGTGTGTGTGTGTGTGTATGGGGGAGTACATGTATTAAAGAGGAGATGAGTGGAGAGACAGAGGGGGGCAGCATGGTTGACAGGTGGAACAGAAAGGGACTTAGATGAGGAGGGGTAGAATTGAACGGATTTGAGGTAGAAAAGAGAGGATGGGGGAACTGATAGTTGGATGGGGGTGTGGATGGAGAGAAGCTGACTGGGTGGAGTGTGTCGGTGTGGGGCCTCACCTGCGTTGGAGCACACCACCCCCTGTGGGTTTCTGCACAGGTCTTTGCTCTTTCTGTTGGACAGGGTGCACTGCTCCTGGTACTGACAGGCCTCGCCAAACCAGTCCTCATCACACTCACACTTCCCACAGTCACAGGTGCCATGACCTACCGAGCACAGGATTGGAAAGAGATGAATGATGTGTATGTGCGTGCGTGCACACACACACACACACACACAAACACACACACACACACACACACACACACACACACACACACACACACACACACACACACACACACACACACAAAGCCACTCTAATACATACAGTGCATTATTCATCCACACACATAAACCCAATCACACAGACACTGCAACACAAGCATACACCCAAAAACATGTAACACCCCCTCACATAAGCACACACTCACACACCATTTTTGTGTAGCAAAAGTTCTTTTGTGTTCCAAAGTGCTTTAGTCAAGGCAAATAGACTGATAATACATTTAGACAAGAATGAAAGGAAACAAAAGAAAATAAAGAACTAAAACAAATAAAAGGGAATAAAAGTAAAAAGAATAAAACAAAATTACACAAAAACAAATACTAAAAAACAAAATACAAGAACCACATTAAAAGTGATGTATGAGTAAATCAATAAAATACAATGAAAGACCAGAAAGTGAAAATGAGATCAAATGAAAATAAATATATTGACGCAACCATAAAAATAGATAAGCCAACCAAATAAAAACATCAATAGAGTAAAACACAATAAAAGACCAACTATTTCAAATTAAGACCCAATGACTGTATATACTGTAGAGGTGGACAGGGTGTTGTCTCCATAAAGTGAAGTAACCACAGGTCTAGCACCCCTGATGGTGGGCTGTAGTACAATGTGTTCCTCCAGCCATCCCCATGTGTTTCAATTACAAGGTAGCCTATTCTCCATGTCACTTTTCCCGCCTCAGCTGCCTTTCCATTGACAGGGTATAATTCAAACAGTTAGTTTTCCCTATGCTAATATCTGCACATTTTTATATTTCTCCCCCAGGAATTAGTTGTTAAAACGTTATTCTACTATATCGTAAGAAGGTGTGGATGTACTTGGAAATTAAGTGAAATGAAATCAGAGCTAATGTTAGCAATCCGATAAATAATCCTAGCATGAATGATGTGACGAGGTGCATGTACACCTAGAACATCATCAAACGCTTACCAAAATATTGTGTCTATCTAGCCAGATATGCCTTTACTTCTGTGAGACAAAGTTAATGTTTTTCCACTGAGACATAAAGTGATCTTGTCAGCATACAGTCAGCATTAAGCTACCGTATAACTGGTGCTTCGCCCATTTCTGCTCCTAGTGATAATCGGTGAAGGATGAGAGGCTGGTCTACACCACTGCTAGTTTGTAATATTGTAATTAACAGAGGATGTCATCAGTACTGACCACAACGATCCTATCAGATCAATAAGAGGCAAACCACTCAAGTGCTTTCCCCCTTAGCCCAATGCAATGCTCCAACCTCCCAATCAACACTCTGTGGTCCACTGTACCGAGGCAGCAGTCAGGTCTAAGAGGACTAAGACGGAACAGCCCTTTGAGTCAGCAGTGAGCAGCAGATTGTTGGTAACTAGCAGGAGTGCAGACTCAGTGCTGCGCATGGCACAAAAACCAAGATTGGCAAATGTCAAGGATCCTATCCTCGGTCATATAATCTTGTAATTGATTAAAAACAGCCTTCTCAAGTATTTGGGGTAAAAATGGAACCTTAGAGATAGGTCCTAAACTTGACGGAGGATCAGGAACCAGGTTGGTCTTTCTAAGAAAAGGCTGCACCACAGCGTCTTTAAAATGTATTAGTACACCTCCCGAGGCCAATGATTTGTTTATGATGTTGAGGACAATTCTACGCACAACCTAAAATACTTCTTTTAAAAAGGCGAGAGGAAATCAAATTTGTACGGCATGTTGTTGGTTTCATGTGAGACACCAGGTCAGTGAGGCAGGATAGTGACGAGACATTCAGATGATCCAGAGTGGAGGAGACACTTAATATACGCCGACAACCAGTGGCTGAAAGTGATAATGACAATCTTATCCCATTACATTTTACAACAAAGTTATATTTTTAAATCATTGCTGGAGAATTAAGAGGAAGTTGCGCAACACGCAGGAGGGTTTAGAAAATGATCACGTGTTAAACAGTAACCTAGACCCTGGTGATTCTGACACAATATCTGCCAGGTATTTCTAGCTTTTTTTGACAGGATTCTGATAGTTCATCTAGCAGTCATGCATGATATTACAAGACACCTGCAATCTATCCTTTTAGATAGGTATTTAAATAGGTATTCAGAAGGTATTGACTGTTTGGAGGAGAGCGAGAAAACACTTAAAATGCAGGTGCAGGGGGCCTCATGGTCCAGTAATGTGAAAATAAGAGGAGCACCAAATGAAGGCTCATAGATGGAGCCCCCGGGTTCAATAATACATTGATTTTGTCATTAGTTCCAGATTTGGGTGGGATTTTGGAGACGGGGTGAAGGACAGGGTGATCTACAAACCATTAATACTTTCCACGGCTCTGTGCACACTGGGAGGGATACCCCATTAAATGAAGAAGTGTGTGTGTGTGCCTGTGTAATGGTTTGTGAGAGTGTGTATGTTATGTATGTGTGTTTGTATCCAGGTGTGTGTGTGTGTTTGTTTGTTTCCAGGTGTGTGTGTGTGTGCGTGTGTGTGTGTGTGTGTGTGTGTGTGTCTGTGCATTCCAGCTATAAGGAGACAGATCTTTTCATACTGAAGAGCAAACTGTGATATCCACACATTTTCTGGGGCTCAAATCTTTACCATTAATGTCAAGTGCATTCACAACGTGTACAATTCAATCAAGTGACAGCTAAATAAACCAAAAGCCATCACATTGCATTTTTGAAGCCTGCAGATTACAGGATTTCACATTTCCATGCTGATCTCTCCGGGTTAACGATATTCAAATCCGCCGTTGTGTTGTGGCGAGGAAGAAAAAACAGGAGCATTCAAAAGCGCTGTGACACATTCAAAGAGGTTCTCAGGTCGAGCCAAGGGGAGAGAGAGAAAGCCAAATGCTGAGAATAGCGGGCAGAAGTGGGGATGCGCCATCCATGAAACAGGGTCAGGCTAATGTGCTTAAATGCTTCCGACACCAGAAGACACTTAATTGACAGTGAGAAAAGACTTTAATCCGACCCAATCAAAAGGGCTGAGACCCCACCCCCTCCACCTCTCTCGTTATGAACTGATTATGCAACGTGACAAGGCAGAATGATGAGAGAGAAAGAAAGAAAGAAAGAAAAAAGGCGAAAGGTGCAGATTCCACCGTTCTCCCAAAATTCTCCCAAAGGAACAGTGAGCTCAGCGCATCTTTTCCCCTCCTCCTCTTTCCTCTCTCTCTTTCTCGCATTGCTTCCCATCATCAAAATACAGCATGCTCTCATCTGTCCAATTGTCGTCTTCCCTCTGCAGTCTTTTTTTAGACAGAAAAGCACAATGCACTTTGTGTGGACAATGCACTTGCTACAACAAGCTGATCAGTCTTAATCATCTCCATAGAAGTAAAGAGGAAGGGAAAACTAAATGCATCCAGGTGAATCATCCCATTTGAAGACATGTCATAGAACACATACATCCACACGTTTAGCGGAGGTCTCCTGTGGCGTCCTCAATCACTCCCTTGTCTAATCCATCATGTAAATTTGATGTCCACTTTACAAGGCTATCCATTAGTCTTGAACGGCGGTCTTGCTTTCCCAGCAGATCTCGTTATTGAAGTGAAGCTGGTGGCTAATGCGCAGATTTATGTTGCTTTTGTATTATCAAAGACAAGCGTAAATTGGACTAATCATAAATTGCATGTCACAGGTTTATAATCTTAATGGTTGCAATTCAATTCACAGCTTGGCTGGATGTGTCAGCAACAGAATCGATACTATTTTCCTCCCGGCGATTTTCATAAAAAAGGGTTTAGAAATGCTTTGTTTTATAGATTACTGACA
The DNA here is from genome assembly GCF_900700415.2 of Clupea harengus. Classification (NCBI taxonomy): domain Eukaryota; kingdom Metazoa; phylum Chordata; class Actinopteri; order Clupeiformes; family Clupeidae; genus Clupea; species Clupea harengus. The sequence goes on along the minus strand of NC_045153.1, from coordinate 21,895,817 downwards.
AAGTAGGTAGAAAATGAAACCGCAGAGTACTCATCACTCCGAAGAAGTTTTTGATTTAACTATGGTGATCACTGTCTTTAATTAGAAACCCCCTCGAACCATCACATTATGGTTGATTGAAGGATACCAAATATGTCTCGTGTTGCCATTGGCCTATCCAAGCAAATGTATGGCCCCACAAGCCTGACTTGACAGATCGTATGGGTATACACACTGAATGCGGGCAGAGGACCCTCAAGCAAAATACATATATGGAATGAAGCATTTGTTTACCTAGTAGTGCCTGAAAAATATTTTGGTTCAAATATGGCCATCCGTGTATGGAAACATACTCAACCGCAGAACCACATGAAGTGGTGTCTATGTGTTTACCCTGGACAGTCAATGCCAGCTAATGATTTCATTTGTTTTATATACTCCCAAAGCTCTGGGATGTTGACACGGCATAGCTTCCAACACCTTCCAACACTACTCTTCTCATATTCCCTCCATTACACTATAATGAAATGAAAAAAAAAAAAAACGTTCCATATTCAGGAGAGCACCCTGACCATATTGTGTGAGAATATAAATCCTGTGCTCTCGGTCTCCTCACACCCGGCTCTCTCTACAGCTGCCCTGGAGTGTGCTCATAATGACTATCTGATGCTAGGTGCTGATCTGAAACGCAGAGACAATCAGGCAGACGAGTTAATTGGGCCCTCTCGTCCCCCTCCAGAGGCAGCGTGGGGGCCCTGCTGCTGTCCACCGCGTCTCCGCTTGCCTGCCTGCCTCCTGGGCTGTAATCTACAACAGCTCCAGGCTATCTGTGGCTTTCTGGGACTGTCTCTCTTTTTTCTCTCTCTCTTTCTCTGTCCCCCTCACTCTTTCTCGCTGCCCCTCTTCAATCTCTGTCTTTGCTAGGAAAGTCTGTTGCTGTCGAGGGTCATCTCTCTTTTTCTCTCTCTCTTTATCTGTCCCTCCTTCTTTCTCTCTCTCCCCCTTTTTTCTTTGCTAGGGCTGTCTGAGGCTGTCGAGGGTCGCCTCTCTTTCTGTCTCTCCCTCCCTCTTTCTGTCTCTACCTCTTTCTCTCTACCTCTCTCCCTCTTTTTCGTTTTCCCACCCCTCCTTTGATCAAGGAGAGGGACAGCAAAATCACTGGCCTTCGTGGCCACATGAATCACACTAAACAGCTGTGAAACTAATTAATAGGTGATGTCCCTTGCTTAGATGTGGTGTAGATAGTGCAGCAATGAGTCATTTTGTTTTGCTAATTTCAGGGTTGGACTGTGATTCACGTCCATGTTTATTTATTCATTTATATGTTTATTTTTAAGGCAACTGTGACACACACCAAACACCATCAAATAAATTGATGGTGACGAGGCTGTACACATCATTCTTATATTGCCTGGCTACACAGTCATTGTATTAATGTGTGCACTGTATCACCCGAGATAGTACCCCTAACGTCAATAAAACTACAGCCCCACTAAAAGGTCTGCTGGGAGGAAAATCTATGATTAGTTATGATCAAAGCCATGGAAAACATTTATTTGCGACTGCAATGTATCATGGGGAACCACTAAAGAATCACAGTACATACAACCAGTGTGGAGTTAGGTGTTTTACGCGAACCGGTTTCATATCATTCTTTAAGAAAAGCATAATTTCAAGACTGTTGCATGACATAGCAAAATAACCTGAATTCAGAAACCTGGGACAAGTATCATATGCTGGAGCAGAGACAAATACTGCAGTGAAAAAGGACTTTGGCAAATCTTAAGGACTACTTATCAGTTATATATTAAAATCCGTTCATTGCAAAAGGTGACACGTTTACGATTGGTCCATATTGAATTACATATGGACTAATAATTAAAGCAGTGGCCTTATGCGTCCAGTGGAAAATTCAATCTAGATGTTATCTGCCTCAACCAAACACCATCAAATGATTCCTAAATCTCCATGCATTTAATACGGAGAATGGCCACAGACTTCAAAAGTGGCAATTACACGTCGATACAGGTCTGCTATTAGTCTGTGCTGTAGAATAGATTGATCTGATTATCTTACAACACATAAAGATGACAGAATTATAATACATTCCCTAAACAGCCAAGATTAACAACTGTTGGCATATTCTATTATAGTTTTATTGCAAATTAGAAACATTGTGAATATCAATCAGATAGTTGAAAAATCCTCTGCAAAACACTAACCACGTTTTTCCTGCTTAATAACTGAAACATAGACAATGGATTGGCTGTGAGGTAATTTGCGGCCTGGTGCTTGGAATTTATTTTCTTGATGATGACATTTTTCTTTCCATTTCGGGGGTTTGTTTAGCCAGTGCCATATATATTTATATATGTCTAAAACAAGGCTGATTTCAATAGGCAATTATCCCTCGTTGCGATTCTCTTATTTAGTGATGTCAGGCGTGAAATGATTGTGCGGCAGGCCAGGTTCTGCATGAGTGAAGAGCGAGACACCTGTCTGGGGTAATAACTCTCTCTGCCACGCTCACAGCCAGGGCACAAAGGTGGAGGTGGCGGACGAGGAGGCGCAGGGGAAGAAAGGGAAGGGAAGGAGGCTAAGACAAACTTACCCTCTGCCAACCACTCTGTGCTAAATTAGACTCCAGTCGCCCACCAAGGCAGGAGAATTACATTGCTGCATATTTAAACACACACACACACTGGAAAGAAAGAGTCAGAAGCAGGAGAGGTGTTATGCCGGCTGGCTGATGATCCAGGGCTTCCACTGGGCTATGGAACGTATTGCACGACCAAACCGAGTGAATGTCTGCCTCGGTTAATGGAGGGTGACATTTAGGGTCTGGTGTTGGTGCTCCATAAGTTCCAGGCTGTATTTCAGATTGCGCTGTTAAAGAGGCATTTATACCGTCCACAGGGATGGCGTAATAGGATTTATTGGTGGTTTCTTAGCTCCTGCAGAAAGGAGAAAGCCAGCCATACGGAGCACTCCAGTCTGACTCCAGCGTCTCGGATTTCAGAGTGAAGAGCTATTTATTGAGCCCAGTTAGTTCACTACTGTACTGCCCGTGGTTAGACCCCAAGAGATTACGGCCTTGAAGGTATGTCATTTGTCAGTGTATTGATGTAACCCCTTTGCTTTTAAGCTGCCTGGTAAAACCACAAGCGCACCCCATCCCAATCAGTCAGTGTTTACACACAAACCATATATCAGCCTGACCCCATGAGAATAGTGAACACTTCAACTAACCCAACCAGAGAAATCCATTAACTTTTTAAAACTAAAACTGTGCTCCTTGTCTCTGGAGCTGGGCAAAGATACACACACAATAAAAGCAAAACTGATTCAACTAAGTGAGGCCATAAATTAAACTTATTAACTTCCAGAGTCACAGAGTCGCAGTACAACATCCTATTCTGGCACAGAATTTGACTCAGACACTCTTTGTGACCAACCAGTTTACCAGGATATGCCTTGATGGTCTTTCCAAACAGCCTGCACTTAAAGTAAATGAGTATAAGACGACCAGCTCTTCTTTGTCTGCTGTAAAAATTAAATGGGACAAATGTAATCTGAGAGACAATAGAAAGACAAAAAAAGACATCAAGAGAGTGTGTATAAGTGTGTGTGTGTGTGTGAGAAAGAGAGAGGTAGAGAGAGAGAGACAGAGACAGACAGAGAGCCCACAGGGAGACTAGCCAGTTGGCAGTCGACTGGCCACTCTGTGAAAGGAGCAGGATGCCACCAACGTGCCTGATGCCTCAGATGCAGCCTGAGCCGGACACAGCACCCAAGAGACAAGAAGACAGACTGAGTTTATGAACTGAGCAGTTTATGGATCTCTGAGTGCTTTCTAAAAAGCAAAGACTCATGACGTGCTGATGCCAGGGACGTTTGAAATTCTCTGGTATTAATCAATAAAGCCCATCTGCAATAAAGACCTTCTCTACCACACCCACCATCTACCCTTAATACGAACACCCACCCTCTACCCTTAATAAGAACACCCACCCTCTACCCTTAATAAGAACACCAACCATCTACCCTTAATAAGAACACCAACCATCTACCCTTAATAAGAACACCCACCATCTACCCTTAATAAGAAAGAGAAAAACAGAGTTTTTGCATCACTGCCTTCTCCTGGACAGGAGGCAGACATTTTTAAAATATCCCTCTACAAATGACAAATCCCAACATTGTCTACTGTCGTCATTATAAAGACATATGAGCCGGTGAATGTGATAAAAGTCTCTGAGATACTCAGGGAACTGGAGAAAGTCTGAGTCACTGTGCTTCTCTAACATCCAACTCCAGGCTGCTGGCCAGAGGTGAGGTGCTCTAGTGTTCCAGCAGGAGCTCGGCACTCAGACCTGAGCTGTCTGTCTGTGAGTGAAGCACTGTGTGTGAGAGAGAGAGAAAAAAGTGAAAAAGGACGAGAGAGAGGAAGGAGAGAGAAAGCTGAAAAAAAGAGGAAAGAATGAAAACTTCCTCATGGTCCATTTAAAAGCAGAAATATCCTGAGAGGAGGGGGGGAGAGAGAGATCAAAAACGGGTAGGGAGGGGAAAAAATGCCACGTCTCTGCAGAAGCAGTCAGAGTGAAAACAGAACCCTTGAGAGGAAGAACAGTCTCCGCATGGTAGAGAGGTTATGGGGAAGAACTCCACCGGGCAGCCCAATCACACGGCTCCATGTCCCACTACCCATTCCATTGTTTTTTTTTCACGTATTTTTTTATTTATTTTTTGCTTTCTATTTCAATCTCAAAACCTCGACTGGCATGACCCATTTCTGCATTTGTAGTGTCAAAGCATTTACAAACCTCGTAAGAACAGTACGTATGGAGTATTCCAACAAAAAAACACTGAAGGTCACTCAGTTAGAAGTTTTTTTTCAAGAGTGCAGAGTAAAAAGGCAAATAAAAAGGCTGTTGTGAAAAGAGAGAGCACAATACTATACGGTCTGGGAGGTGATCTGGTTGAAGGACAAGAACTGAGTTAAATACCAGGTGATGCACACACAGCTGGTGGACAGCTGTAGCTGCAGCTGCTAATGTCACCTTTCTGAAGAGAGCTTCTTAAAGTGCTCTATTTTAAAGGCTAGTGAGCCAGAACCCATGGGCAGTGAAAGAACCGTAGCTAACACTTTGATTTCTGGGAAATCCCAGTGTTACATAAGACATTACAGAGGAGACCAACTCCAGGTACAAAGAACAGGCACTTTAGTATTATACACACTGAAAAGTACCTGGGCATGGCCAACTGTACCAACCTCAGTTCAAATGCATGTGCATTTGGTGCATAAGACTAAGAAAGTACATCAAAATACTTGAACTGCCTGAACATGACTGACTTCAGACAACCTTACATGTTTTACTGCAAATAACTACGACAACTTCTTCAGGAACTTGCTGAACATTATTGTGCTCTTAAAACAACTGAATATGTTGTTGTGTTTACTCTAAGTACTTTCCCACCCTGCAGTGTATTAGGAATATTTAAGGCAGCAGTACGCAGGCTACTACCGGCCTGTACCATTTTCCCAAGTATAGTTTTGTAGATCTTGTCATCCACACAATTCATTTCAATGGAATACGGTCATCTGAAGGAAGTGTCATTCCTGCTAGTCACTTTGACTACTCATTAGGGGCTTTATGCTGGGTTTTTGGTAGTAAGCTTGGCCCAAGGTTAGATGTATTGACATAACTGACACAGAAGCTCTGGGGAAAATGTCTCTAGGTCTCTCCTGGGCTCTGTGAAAACAGGAGCCTGCAAAAGTGAGTAGCAACCCAGCCTGCCAGCTGTTCTTCATCCATACAACACATTGAGATGGCTATGGGTGGGACACAGTCACCCACTGTCTCAGAGTGTGACAAACGTTACATCACTCACAGCAGGTTTTAGTTAAAACAATAAGCTACTGCTACAAAGGCCACATGATAGATATGGTGTTGTGACTTATTTACACAAAGCGCTAAACAAAGTTCATACTGTTGCCTGATCAAAGTGAGAGCAGAATGTTCTCCATGCTCACACCTCTCCTAACTACGAAATACACAAGCGAACCTAAGGCCATTCTGGAAGCAATAATGTGCCATTTGATTTGACTGATACTACAACTCAGTGGTGGTATGGCAGGGTACACAACCCTGATGAATAGGCTCTAAACCGAGACATGGCATGGGACCTGGTGTGTGTGAGCCAAACACGTTTTCAGGATTTGACAAATTTGACAAATTCCCACTGTTAGATGCTCGTATGAAAGATATATGGGAAGTGCCAACATTTAAATATATTGGCCAAGTCAGGTGTTGGTGGGTTGTATACTCTTTTGACGAATGTTCACTGCTAAATGCTAATATGGTTTGCAGCAACGTGACATCAGCAGGATACCCACTGAGATGCATTTTATTGCCCATGACAAATATGGGACGCGGTGTGTGTGAGCCAAACTTTTTCAGGAGAGGCAGAAGTGGCGTGTGTTCTCCCCTGCTAGAGCAGAGGCAAAGCCTCCTGACTGAGCTGTGAGAGGAAAGGTTTGGACAGCCAACGGATGACTCCAGAGCATCTGAAATGTTGTGGATCGTACACACACACACACACACACACACACACACACACACACACACACACACACACACTCTCACACACACTCAAACACACACACACACACACACACACACAGAGAGATGAACACACAAACAGATAGATCTGGTTGCCGCAGGTTGGGAACCGCAGTGCAGAACATGCTGAAATGCTGTCTTTCCTTTGTCATGTTAAATTACCACACGAAGCACAGCAGAGATGCTAGGGGAAAGCTACATACATTATACGGTCGGCATAATAACACAAGACACGTACACGCCGTAAGTACCCACATTGTACAGATAACAATAGCAGTGGCATCTAATTCTTCTTTTAACATGTCAACGTGAGCCAAATTGCCTACTTTGCCTCCAACTAACTAATGGTTGCCATCTGGCAGCAAGAAGCGATGTGCTGTGATTTCATCTCAATAGGTACTAAATAGCCTTGACATTTTGTGGGGGGAAAAGGAGAAAAAAAGAGAAAAAGAAGAAAAAGTCTGGCTCCAGATGTGACCCCCATGCGCAGCGGAAGGAGATGAGAGTGAAACTGTTATCAAGAAGCGTCGAAACTCTCACACACACACACACACACACACAATCATACACAGACATACACACATCGTGCACACACACATCCAACATATACAGATCACATATACACACACAAGCACACACACACAGAGAGAGAGACACACACACACACACAGAGAGAGAGACACACACACACGCACACACACACAGACCCACACAAACACACAGAGGTCCTTCTAAAGCTAATGAGCTTTTCACAGGCTTCACAACCTGTCTGTGCAAATACATCACTCATCCCATGTGCACATCCACCGGAAAGCTTCGACGCTGACATCACCATGGATATAAAAAAAAGGAAAGAATAAACTGTAGATGGAACCAAATGAATCTGGGTGGGCTGAAATGGAATGAAACCAGAGTGGAATAGCTATGTCAAATCTGTCGGCCTGTGTTTGTCATGTCTGTCCGTGACTCTAAAGCGAAGCGCGTTAAAGGACAGTCATGCCTTCATATGTGATTTCGTCTCATACAGGAATGCTTAAAGGTGTGAAAAGGCCCGATTGCGATGGTTATAGGGTGTGAACACGGTGCCAAAGGGGATCCAGATTAGCTTCATGCCTTCAGGGTTTACTGTGGGACTGTGGTTCCATAATCCCTAAATGCCTGGCATTTTCTACAAGGCCAATGATATAATATTTACAAATAAATGCCCATCTACACTGTATGTCTAAAATGTGTATGAAATGAGCAAGAAGACTGTAATGATATAGTGAGTCATTTTTATATATTTCACTTTTGCCAATCCATTCTGCTAAGAGCTAATCAGCTATTTGCCTTTACCCTTTTCAAGCAAGACATGGCATCTTCTGTACATTATGTTTATGCTATGTTTTTTTTTTTATTGTTGTTTGAGAGGAAATGCTTGGAATGTTTTGGAATGTTACTGTCTGTCTGTGTGTTTGTGAGCATGCACACATGTGTGCTTACCCCCCCTTTTGCAAGTTCTTTCTAGAAGTAAAAAAATAAATAAAGAAAAAATCAACACCACCTCAGTTATATCACCCACCAGAGCAGGTCTTGCCGTCATATGTTGCGCAGACCCAGTCGTGGCAGTCGCACCGAGGCCCGTAGAACTTCCCCGGGTCAGTGACTTGACATATGCAGACGCCGCAGTCACACTCCCCCCTCCCGCTGCAGATCAGGCCATCTGGAGTCCTGCAGCGTCTCTGTGAGGCTTCGGACGAGAGCCTGCACCCCCCTCCAACCTGCCTGAGGAGGACGAGGAGAAGAGGAGGAGGAGGAGAAGAGGAGGAGGAAGAAGAGCAGAGTGCTTATATATCCTCCACTTAATTCAAGCGGTAACACCAAATTTAATTCACCTGTTGGCGCAGCTCCCTGCTCTCCTAGTGGGGGCATGGTAAGAGCATTGCCAAGGTTAGGAGGGCACAAATCCCGAAGAATGTGTACCCTCTCGGATACTTTTATGAAAGACATATGGTAAACATCAGCAATGTCAGTATATTAGTAGAGTCAGTTGTATGTGGGTTGTTTGTTCTTTTTGACAAATTCCCACTGCTCAATGCTCGTATGAAAGATTCCCCTGAAGAGCAAACATTTAAATATATTGGCCAAGTCAGGTGTTGGTGGGTTGTATACTCTTCTGACAAATGTTCACTGCTAAATGCTAATATGGTCTGCAGCAACCTGGCATTAGCAGGATGCCCAGTGAGTTTTATTGCCGTGACAAAACTGCATACACTCGTCTGCTAAGACACCAAGAGCTTATTTAAGGGTCTTACAATGCAGCATGGGCTTCGTTTTACTGCAGACCTTTAAAAGTGGAGAGTTTCCCTTTAAGACAGAGCACATTTGAGGTGCATTGTGACTGGAAACACCATCCTAATGACAACCAGACTCTCCCTCTCTGGGCTGTAAATCTCTTTTTGGCAGAGGAGAAGCCCTGGTTGAAAGTCTTGGATATTGATGGATTCTCTAACATCATAGCTAATTTCTCAAACTATTCATATCATATTTGAAGTATTAAAATATTCTATTTCAGTTCCTCTGTGAGTTATTGATTTTTCATTTCTAAACCAAAATGTCTGAGAGTTTTGTTTTTGGAGAACTTTGAAGATAAAGTGGAAATGTCAGATAGCAAACCATAGAGAACCACTTAGAGAAAACGGCAACACCCACATGTTACACACATCAAACTATGTTCTTGTTGTTCTACACTGGATGTCTGCAGACCATGTAGCCAACTTGTTACACAACAGCTGCATATCTATTGACAAGCTAATATGTTTGTATCAGTAATATTTATGAGCAGCTTTTTTATAAAAAAAAAAACTTCTGGTCAGTAAATAATTGACTCCATCAGTGCAGTTGTATAAAGAAGCCTGGCCTTACACACAACACATGTATGAGCAACAGTTTTACTTGAACCTCAGTATAGGAATATCAAGTTAAATCTAAGTGTGTGAACAGGCCAAATAACAAGACTCTGGGGGAAGAGGATGACTGTTATTCTCCGTCCATTCAAAACAAACAGCCGTCTATGTGATCTATCCCTCCACCACCCAGGAGCAACTGTGGAATCTCCTCCGATAGACATTCCACTCTCTGCTTTCCTCCAGCTGGACTTTGGGCTTATGGGGCAGTAAAAAAGAACTGCTCCACAAAAGGGGAAAAATAAAGAGTGTTCAAAAACAGATAACCCATTTCATGAACGTTTGGAATACACTTAAAGATTGAACCAAACATTCACATCAGACCATCATATCGGTATATTATTTTTACATTTCCATCGATAAGTATCCCCCTAAAAAAACAAACATAAAAAAATAAGGTCTGACATATATATGGAAATGGCCATTGCTCAACACCAACCAATCCCAAAATACTGAGTTCATCATTACATAACGACAAAAACATAATAATTTGATTTACTAATGGTTTCAACATTTCGCCCTGATTCACCAGTAAATGGATACCCAGGCTCTGCAGGCTGAGAGGGTACACGCTGTGGTGCACCTGCTCACACAGCCCCAAAACAGTTAAGTCAATCCTTCTCTTCCCTCTCCCTGTTTACTGTGCGCACCCCTTTTTAACAGCTGTCGCAGCCTCGCCGCCCGGTAAACACTAGCCGAGCTAGACTCTGAAAAGCTTCCTGTAAGGACACCTCAATAACTGGGTTACAGAATCTCTAGACTTACTATGAAGGGCAGTCACAAGAGAGTCTGAGTGGCTTTGTGTGTCGTCGAGACACCGGTGTAACCTGAGCCACATTAAAAAAAGGCTAGTTTTACTGTAGCAAGGCACACAGAAATGGGACAGTGGATTCCTGCCAAATTCAGAGCACGTTAGATTGTTCAAGTGAAATCTCTCCGATAGGTGAAAGGAGTTGTTGCTTCTGTGTTGCTCATGCAACATACCCTTCTAGTGAGTCACTTGAATGTATACTTTTTTGTCAGGGGAAGTATTTGGAGAAGAAAATAGCTTCACGGCGGGGTAATCACTATCAGAAAAAAATATAACAAGCCTTCCCTGTGACTAAGACTAAAATAAAAATCACTGACACCAAGCAAACATCATGCACACAGAAGCCTAGATGAGCAGAATTCTTGCAGCTCCAGTGTCCAAAAAGTTGAGCCTGTCAGCAGAAAAGAAAAAAAACCTCAGCAGTGCTAAGCAGAGTACAGCCGAGAGAGAGTGAGAGAGGGAGAGGGAGAAAGAGAGGGAGAAAGTTTCTAAACTGATGAGAAAAAACAAAAAAAGCCCACGTAACTCACCTCAGCGATTGCAATAAACTTTCCTCAACAGCTGAGAGCAAAATCAGAAGCAAAGAAACTGAGACAGAGTTCACCAAAGCCTCTGCATGCATGTTTAGATCCCAAAGAAACCTGCAGTGCAATGCCTTCAGGAATTTCTTCTTTTCCAGACAGAGGCAGAGGGGAAGCGGGCTGGCCCAAACCGGCTCAGTCTCTTCTGAGGCCAATAGAACTCTCCATACAAGTGCCTTTGATTAGTCTTGACTTCTGGTACCGTACCGGGGCAGGAGCTGGTGAGAGCTCAGATGGCAACACAATGAACTCAACTATGAAAAGACTCAAGTAGAAACGGTTGTTACAATAGCACTTTTATAGTTTTTTAAAAACAAAAAGTTTCATTTTAGTTAACTATAGCTGTTGCAAATGTTGTTAATAAGGATGATTACACTAATACATTGTTGTTAATTAAATGATTTTTAATTGATTTTCATAAACATTATGCAGTTAGTGGCTCACACTTAACTTGCCGGAAGACCTGTGTGTGGGAACTAGTTTAAATTAATTTAACTCCCAACTTATTTTGGTATTTTTTGTTGACAGGTTCTGTTGACTTTTTGGAAAAGTGGCTTGTATTTGCGCTAGGGGTTAGGGTAGGGGTCTAGTTTGGGTTACTTAGTGTGGTGGGTGTTGTGTTGATATGACATTTTGATGAGGATATGGTAAGTTGACACTAGGTAGTGTTTTATACCTTAGCATAGAAGCAGCCAAATATTCGAATGGATTATTTTTTTTGCATTTGGAGGTGCCAATGACACGGTAGGTAGCAACAGTTACTGATGTAAGCACTTGCAAATTGGCCCTAATGTGTTGTCTGTGTTCAGGCAGCACAAGTTAATCACGTTTGCCATGGGTTTGTAACTGCTGCCCAAAATAGTGACTATCCCCATGTGAGTTTATCAATCAGGGCAAACTCATTTCTTATCCTTTTAAACCTAAAATAATGCACCAACTTACACAAAAAGTATCACAGAGAAGAGATTTCACCCTGTCTTTGACGTATTTGTAATGTCTGACAACCATTAACGACGTATTTCTGTGTAGTTCGCGATAATTTGAGGCCTGTGAATCCTCAGCTCTGCTAACCTGTATGCGCTTGTTGCTGGGGGACGCGCGTCGCCGCTGCCTGCATACTGCTGCTGCTGGGATTGCAGCTCCGGCTCATACTATCGCCTCAGTGCGGATAACACACCGGGAAAAATACATCTCAAGCTTTGGGCTCAAAGACAAAGCCCTAAGGATACACGAATTCTCCGTAAGTTGTTTTCAGTCATTCTTTTAAACGCTGACATCCAAACACAGGGAAATTCGTGTCGTGACGTACCGAATGAGAGCCTTGGTGTGCTTGATTCGTCTGGGTGTCCTCCAGGAAGTACGCGATAGGTAGTTACCCAGGCCTTTTAATTTATTACCTGTTCGTTTCATTTAACGCATTGAATCGCGTTTTCGGCAATTGTAGAAAACGTATTTTCTGAGTAGACATGGTGTCTCCCTATTCGTGTTACCCTTTTATTTTTTGGTGCACTGTAAAATGTTTTCATGGTGACGGTTATCTAATTAGAGCTAGCAGCAGCCTTGCTCTCATCTGTTTCCATAGTAACCTCTCTGAAGCAGATGTCGTAAGGGTTTCGAATATCCCTTAGCACGAAGTGTTTCCTACGTGTCGCATCCCCTTTCAACAACACTGTGCTATCCTGTGTCACCAATCTTAATTTAGACTGTCTGTTTGTATTGTCAACATAATAGTGAAACATTAAACGTTGATGTGCCTTGCAATTTGCTAAATGGACGTAGAGAGGACAGGTATTGTCGTAACAGTAGGCTGCGGTTTGAAACATTTTTTCATCTCAGTGTTCCATCCATTTCCTGTTATCAATCACCTGTGCATTCAGTCTCCATAATCTCCTTATGTTGACAGATGGAACGAATTTAATGCATCTCCATAAAATGTGCAGCATCACCAATACACGTAATATGCACAGAATTAACAGAACTGTGTACACAATCCTTATGCATTTCTAATGAAAATGTCCAGTTTCCACTGTAGACTGTGTTCCAGAATAAGAATGTTTGGTTCATGTATTTTAGTTGTTTGAAGAGGGTTTTATTAAAGTATTGCAGAGTGTCACATATTGTGCTGCTTTCTGGAGCTATAACTGGGATAGTGTCATGATTTTTCAGTGACAAGTATTTCTCCTGTTTTTTTTTCTTTTCTTTTAAAGTTGTATTTATGTATTCAAAGTGAAACACAGTTACATACAGCATATCCTATGTTGTGTCAAACAGTCAGTGAAATGCATTCATTTTTCTCATGGAACCATACCTATAAATATCTCACTGTCTTAGAAGTTGCAGACATATGGAAGTGTTTTAAGAAGGTATGGAGGCTCAAAGGCACTTACAAGTTTCCTGCTGATTTTCTCACCAACTTCTTTTCAAAGTAAAGCATGTATAATTTGTCTTTAACAAAGACAGACATATATAGGCCATAGGAAATTGCTAAAGTCTTCTTGTGCCTACAGTATATAAAGCAAACCATCAGTAAGTTGCATATCAATTTCACTTCATGTTCTGTTGGTAAAAATAACAGTGAAAGTGAGACAGTGATCATTGATTTCAGCTAAACTCATGTCCAGTCTATCGCTGAAGTTGTAACCTACATGCCTGGCATTCTTCTCAAACTCAGACCATCTTCTGGAGGATTCTTAGATAGACTTTCTATTGTGCATATGAACAAATTCAAATAAGCTGGTCTAAGACTAATGGATACCCACAGTCACCATTAATATTCCTGGTGATTGCATCCTGTCTGTGGGAAAATGTCCTTTCTCAGAAAGGGAAACTAATTGCAGTCCCTGGCAAGTGACTCCCACATTATAGCACTTACACCCTGTAATTTTGTTTTCACTCATCCTCAAATCCCTACCAACATATGCTAAGTGTAGCAATTACGCTGCAAATTGCTTTTGACTATACCACGCTTTTCAGTATCACTTTTTGCTTTCCTTTGTGCAAGTATAGGGAGGTTGAGATAGAAACTGTGAAAGCACTGCCTCCAACTATAATACAATATTTCAACCCTGACTTTGTATGAAGGCTGCATCAGTCATTGTCTCCTTCACTACGGCCATTATGAAGTTGAATGGTGTCAACACTGGCCCTGAATGTTAGTGGCATTAAGTTTTGATGAAATATGATGGACCCATGGATGGATATTAATGAACATCAGGCATTCTGGGTTTTGCTGGGTGGCACTTTTGTATACCTGCCAACAGATGCCATTCTGTTTCAGTCTGTAATGGTATACATTGATTTAGTATTTTAAAAACCTTTTTAGTACATATTGTGCATATACAGGTGAGTTTATCCTACAATATAGTGTTATTGTTGAGGGCTGTTTATCATTCTATGGGACAGTGTGTCTTTTTAGTCAAACGTGTTAGTTCCTGGTGAAGAAGGGGTTTCAAGACTAGCCTATAGGTGGCCGGTGAGGTGAGGTAATACTTTATTAGGTGTCTGTGAGGTCTGTCCTTGATGTAGTGTCCCAGTGAGGTCTGTCCTGGATGTAGTGTCCCAGTGAGGTATGTCCTTGATGTAGTGTCCCAGTGAGGTCTGTCCTTTATGTAGTGTCCCAGTGAGGTCTGTCCTTGATGTAGTGTCCCAGTGAGGTCTGTCCTTTATGTAGTGTCCCAGTGAGGTCTGTCCTTGATGTAGTGTCCCAGTGAGGTCTGTCCTTGATGTAGTGTCCCAGTGAGGTCTGTCCTTGATGTAGTGTCCCAGTGAGGTCTATCCTTGATGTAGTGTCTGTATGTCATAGGTCAGGTTTGAGGATTGTTCTTCTGAGATGTTACTTTGTTACTGTTGAAGTTGGCTATGTGTTTAACCAGTAAGATATGGTTGTAAGTTGCAGATGTGTGACAGCAGTATAACTGTATGTACCTGATGAGATACAACTATATTATACTATATTGTTTTATAAATAGGTTCTGCTTCACGGCAAAGGGTACAAACAAGTTATGACTATTTGTTGCTTTGCGCTGCTGGTAAGATGATATGCTAATATGGTATGGCTACAATTTCTTGGTGAGACATACTGTATGTTGATAGTGTTGATGTTTGTCTGTTACTGGTGAGGTATGTTGATGTTGTGGATGACTGTTACTGGTGAGGTATGTTGATGTAGTGGATGACTGTGACACATGATGTACTGTGTGTTACTGGTGAGGTATGGCGATGGTGTGGATGACTGTGTGTTACAGGTGAGGTATGTTGATAGTGTTGATGTCTGTGTGTTACTGGTGAGGTATGTAGGTATCAATGGTGTGGGTGCCTGTGTTTTATTGATGGTTGAATCCAAATATCTGCTGTTGTTTGACTGTGTTGTTGGTGAGGTATAAATTGAGGATGACTGGACTGCGGATGACTTCTGTCTCTACGCTGCTCTTTCTGTGGGCCTACTGCCACTTCTTAATTTTACCACCACTCCTCGTTTTTGAGTGCCACTCAAAACAAAGAGGTAGTTTTTGAAATATCCCCCTATAAAAATGGGACAACCTAGTTCCGCCCATGGAAATTCTGGGAATTTTCTTCAACCTATCTATCTGAAAATGCTACATTTGTAGGGCCATTTGGTGGGCTAGATGACCACTACCCCTCGATCCCCAAAAGAAAGCGGGAGCGCTCAAGGGGTAGGGCCAAGGTAGAGAATTGGGATTGGGGCGTGAGGTTATATATAAATTATAACTGCTTGTACATACAGCAAGTCTCCTTACTTACTGTGGCTTGTGCTGTCTTGTACCTCCCCTTACCTCACTGCTATACTTTGTATAAAAGTGTCTTCCAAATGAATAAATACAAATGTAATGTATTGGTAAAGTTGACTGGAGTTGATTAGATGCTGCTGGTTAGTTTGATGTGTGTTGTTGAGGTATGTGTGCTCAACTAATGGCTCAAAGAGCTGCTAGGGGTTTGTCCAAGGTGCAGGTGAGGCCTGCTGTGAGATATGGATGATCTGATTGGAGGCTAGACTGTGTGAGGTTTGACTGCAGTGCTGGAGGAAGTGCCGACATTATGCCTGTTCCTGCAAGATTGCTAGTGAAGCTTAGATACTTTTCATGTCTCTGGTGAAGGATGAGTGTATTTGGGAAAACCTTTCAAAACACTTCTCCTTTTGCAGGTTCCGGGAGGTACTGACGTCTACTGAACTTCACTTTTCTAGTCTGGTTTCCACCCCTCTAACATTGGGGATGAACCCACCAATGAGGAGCCTGACCGTGAGTCACATGACCACCCCAGCATCATCTGTCTCTCAGTGTCTCACACCGTATATTCCTCATCAATTGTGGTTGGCATTTTCTGTCTGGGGAGGAAGGGGGATCATGTTGCATTGTTGACATTGGTACACCATATATGCCATATTGACTAACTGTTGTGTGTTATTTACAGGGTATGCCTGATCGCATGTTATGTGCAGTGCTGGAGCAATTTCAGCTTTACTTTTCCCGTTGGTATGTGTGCTTTGTCTCTGTTTGAGTCTGTCTTTATATGACTGTTGAACTGTTGTACGGTTTCTTTTTTAATTTAAACTACACGTTTATGTCACACCTGCTGTTGCTCGTAAATCTGTGTTGACATGGTGAAGATCAGGCGCGATCTTCGCAACAGGTAAGTCTCTCTGACGCTGCGTGACGTGGCTGGTCAGTGTTGTGTCTGCTCCACATATGCTTGGTTGTCAATCACCAAGGCCATCCAACGGCATCACTGCTATCTCTCTCATACCGCCTGGCTTCCAATCAACAATTTGTTGTGTAGAACAAAAGCTCATGAATTATAAAGCCCTCTAGCTTTGTAGATTTCATAAAAAGCTGTATGTACTAACTAAAAACTCCATCTTGCTGTGTTTTGGTTGTTTCAAACTTGGAAAACCAAATTAAAGCCACATTAGTTCTATACTATAAAGAGATGATCTTGACTATAAGCCACAAATGCATATAGAAAGCAATATACTATTCTAGTAAACACATAACTGTTTACTTGTGCTTTCCTTGTATGATAAAGTTGTATTATTTAAATGAATCCATTCATTTAACATGTACACTTGACATGTACTGTTGTTATTTGTTAGTCACATCTAGTCATGAAAGTAATATATATAGGAGGCTTTGTACTAAGCATATAACCCAGCAAGAATTTCTCAACATTTTCACCTTGTCTGGTTTTCTATGAAACCATATCTGCTTTCAAGAGTAGACAGCGACAGTGTCACTGATTGCACAGAGAGCTTTCCTGCATGCATGATTTTCCTGCGTTTTAATGGAATGTCTGTGTCTGCCTTTTGTCCTGCCGTCCTCTAGATCCACTCTCTGTACAGCACGGCTAGTCCGAGCATGCTGAAGCGCAAGCAGAGCTCGAGGGTGGAGGCCCAGCCCATCACCGACTTTGGGCCCGACGAGACCCTCACGGACAGCGCCGACATCGTCTGGATAAACAAAACAGTGAGTGCAGATCCAAACTAAATGAAGACGCAAGCAAACGTGTTCAAGGTACCTGAGTGGAGTGTTGTATTTGTGGCCGTAGGCAAAAGGTCTAAAAATAAGCATGTTTGCATGTTGACATTTGGATGTTTGTTTGCAGAGACTACAATCAAAAACTACAATAGTTACGGTATATCTCTGTAAAGCTAGTAGCAGGGACTAATAAGGACTTTTATTGTTTGTCACACATTGATGTTTTATATTATTACTGCTTATATACAGCTTTCTTTATATTGATGGCTGCAAAAAATGAATGACCGCTGCCATTGGCAATGGGTTTAGTGCTTCTGATTCACATCTTTCCACAAGTAGTCCGTTCTCTTAATGTAACAGGAATTCATTGTAAATTTAAGTCAGCAAGTAATAACCCGACACCTGAAATTATTATAATTTATCTGGTGATACATTTCTATTTGCGTGAAGAACTTTTTTTTTTTCAGTCACGGAACGACAACACATTTCCTACTGGTGTGATTTTTTTTTGGTGATAGACATTGATTGATTTTAAATAGTAAGATTCGAACTAGTTCACTGTGAATAGCTGCTTACTTAGGCATGTCAGTCAAATGGACCTTGAATTGCTGAATAGCTTCTTCTTGAATGCACATAATGGAGTTTCTAAAGGACTAAAGTAACTCAAAGAAGACCATAAGTTGAAATGGTGCTAGCATGTTGATGTACACAAATATATTTGAGCCATTGGTAGACTTTTAAAGCAGCAATATGCGACAAATTGACACTTTTTGAGGTATGTTATTGTGGACAATTGGTTTTGATATCATATTCAAATTAATTTTGATGGTATATGGTCATGTGAAGGACTGACAAACACACCTATCATTCCCACTAGCCATCTAGACTATGCACTGGGTAGTCTATGGTCAGGGATAGACCCAGCGAAAATGCAAGAAAAGCTTTCACAGCACGACATTGCCAACACTGCCAGATGCCTGTTAGCATGTTCGAAAGCTTTTGCAGTGCCAAATGTCCTGTTGTTAGAGTTTGTAAGGTTTCTGCATGCCTTAGGTAATTAGCTTGCTAGATATAGACCAAAACTCCTTACTGTTGCTTTAAGCCAGGTGAAGTGTATAGCTCCATGTGAACTCATCATGGCTGTTTTCCCCCAGTGGGTGCACTCCCTCCTTCGAGCGTGTGCTATCATCAGTGTGATCTCTGTGTGCATGAACACGCCCAAAACCTTTGAGCACTACCCCCCGCTCCAGTATGTCACCTTCACCCTGGACACCCTCCTCATGTTCCTCTACACGGCCGAGATGATCGCCAAGATGCACATCAGAGGCATTGTCAAGGTAAGGCCCCTCAATCAGGCACTGCCTTGGTGGAGGTACTGGTGGTTGGGGAGCCACAGGAATGAAAACGAGAAGGAAAGAAAGAGAAAGGAGAGGGTGAGAAATAGAGAGGGGGGGGGGGGTAGATTGAATCCCACAGAAGCAAATTAACGGGCAGCTGCCCAATGAAAGGTCCTTAATTACTGCTAAGGAAAGTGTGGACAGCTTAATTGGTGAATCAAGGATAACTAGCACACGGTGAGGCATTGAACAGTGAATCACTGCTTCCGGGACACGCTGGCAGATGAGTAATTTGAACAAGAACATTTCTCTCAAACCAGTGGGTCAATAGAAGGTTATCATTAAGGTGTTTAAGGGGAAAAAAATGATCCTCCGCTGTTGGATGCCTTCTGGTGATTCGCTTCATCTGAGGTAGAGATGGGTTATTTGTTGTGTTTGAAAGCAACACGGAAAACAGATATCCACAGATATCATCAGTGGCTTGGTTTGAGAGATGGCATAGGAGCTACATGCTGGTGGTGATCTTAGGGCAATTTTAGGACCTTCGAAAGCTGATGCCAATTATTGACTTTGATCTGTGAAGCGATTGAAGTGGCGTTAATGAGTTCTGCATATTCAGATTAATTGGGATTCTGTCTTAACTGTAGTTTTGGAGATGAAAAAACCTGCTTAAGATTCATGTCATTTTAGCAGGTCAAGGTAAATATTTGAAAACCCCTTTGATCTTGTGTCTGATAAATGTTAAGAGCAAAAAAAAATATTTTGAACAGGTCTGCAGCAGACAATTTAGGTACTGTAACATTTTAGCAGTGATGGCAAGCTACTTGATATGTGTAGTGAGCTAAGCTACAAGCTACTCTACAATAAATTCAGCTTCACTACACAGAAGCTACCACTCATAAAAATGTAGCAAGCTAAGTTACAAAAACCTGTCAAAAGTAGCTTGATACATTAGTAGCTACTTTCAGTTAAACAAACTGCATGCCAAGTCAACGCAATTTTAGTGATCAACACAACTGTCAGTCAGATAAAGGCTAAAATATGTTTAGATTTATGTATTGAACAATAGCCCAATACACAAAAAACAAATGCATGAGTTTACAAATTAACATCACATGAGTTTACAAATTAAACTTTGCTAAGAACTGTCTCCGACCTCTGTTTAGGAAAACAATCGTGACTACCACTACCATCATACAGCCTTATGTGTGTGTGTGTGTGTGTGTCCGTGTTGCCAACTCCTCTGGGAGGAAACTAGCTCTCCCAAAAATCGCCAGAAGTCGTTAGATGACGCACAATATGCAATTCTGAAAGAGGTAACATTTGTGCGCGAATACAAAGTTCTGATATTTTGCCCGCAAATACAAAGTTTTAATATTTTGCTGTTATCTAGTCAGACTGGCCGCGAAGTGTGAGTGGAGATGAGACGATGACAGCCCTCACTGTACTCAGCTCTCGTGAGATCGGTTGTAACGTGAACTGCAGAAAGGGATATGTGAGATGCTTTTTCAGTGCTTTGTCAACACAATAATCCACCAAATGACAAAAAACATCAGAAATGTCCAGGAGAAATTAGCTTTCGAGGACGCTACTGCGCTACTTGATCAATAAAAGAGCTTAGCTACTGAAAAGTTACTTGGTTTTGTAAATAGCGACGTTACAGTCAAGCTACTGGCAAATGTAGTTAAGCTAGTAGCGTCGCTACTGCCCATCACTGCATTTTAGGCACTTAACATTTCTTGCTTGGCGAGAATGCTGTGAATGCAGTAATGTCTAATTTCATGTAGAGCCAACACAAACAAGGAGGGTACATTATCACAGCATGAAAAAGTATAGTAAAGTCTACCCTTCTCAAAGTATAGTGGCCTTTTGGTGACAAAGTTTGACTGTGAAGAGATGAATCACATGACTGATTTAGTCATTTCAGTTCTCCATGCTTGAACACTTACGGTATCTGTTGTAGGGGGATTTCTCCATGAGTACATGTCAGTGATGTTACACCAGAAGATTATAGCCAAGGGCGCTTGGTATTTTTAGATAGTTTTCAGACAGCATGATGGAGATTTATTTTACGCTTGAATGAGGTTTGTGGTTATTTTTTAACATTTGGTCAAAAATGTTTGTGGGAGAACATACACAATCTTCTAGATGTGAGCCTAAAAAAGTGCCATGCAGTTTGTGCGATTTACATACCTTCTAATCCTGTGATGATAGACTTAATGCAACCATCATTCAGCAATGCCTTAATCAATTTGACCCCAATTACTGCTCAGCAATGGCAGATGCAGTGTCCCTGGCCTTCTGCTGCATCTCATCCCATCCAAATATGTGGCTTCGGCCCTTCTGGATCAACTACACTGCAGTTGCCAAAAGGCCAGCTCGTGGAGTGGAACACTTCAAGAACTCCATATTTTAAAGCCAAGGAAAAACCTCTCCAGTCTAAGTGTTTGGTACTTATGGAAAATGAAAAAAAAACATCAGGCCTTTTGTGCTTCCATTCAGAATATACATTTGAATTGTGTAGGCATGGTGGTTGACCTTTCTCTTCCTGTCTCTATAGCGAAAATGTGAGTTTGCTTTCCATTAACAGAAAGAGGGTTTGTGCCAGCGCTCGTTAACTGCGCGTGCATTGCAAATGCCACTCCTGAGAGTTGTAAATAAGGACAAATACAAACGACCTCATTACTTCACGCGTGTCTACATTGTTCAAACACTCTGGGGCCAGTTTACATAGGGGGATTTTGAGGAAAATGGCAAAGACTAATGGGTCACCTTCCTATGGAGGATCATGTGTGTTTTGTGTGTTTTTTTGGGGGTATTGACCCAAGGAACAAGGTAAAGGGGTTCCCTCTTTAAGGGGACACATCGGCTGTAATAACCTGGTCCCAGCATTCAGCTTCTCTATGGTGTCCGGAGGACTCTTGGACAAATGG
Organism: Clupea harengus; assembly: GCF_900700415.2. NCBI lineage: Eukaryota > Metazoa > Chordata > Actinopteri > Clupeiformes > Clupeidae > Clupea > Clupea harengus. The sequence goes on along the minus strand of NC_045153.1, from coordinate 21,874,117 downwards.
TTTAATCACCTGTCTTATTTATGGTGGTTCTAAGGTGCCTCTAATACAGATTAAGGTCAGGAAGGTCAGTCATCTACGAGATCAAACTTTGCTTTACGGCCATCTACTTATGGTGGTCAATCCTGAAGCACAATTTCTGGAAGAAGTATACGGGCATAAACAAAAGACTCACGTCTCGGAGGACTTCAGTACACTAGAAGGTCTATGTATCATTCTGGATTGCAAACTATTGTAATCGTCCATTTGTATTAGACCTATAACTCCATGACTTTCAGTTTCCTTCAACTGTATTTACAGTACACGAGGTTCCAAAAAATATTTACATTTTATGTATTTTAGTTTGTTTGACACTCAAGAATATGTTATTGTTAAAGAACAGTTCAAATCATTGAGTTGATGTAGATCATTGTTGGTTGTTATTGTATTCAGTACTTGAATTATTTGAAGTATTTGTTCAAACATCACAACATAATAAGGCTTATGTCAAGCTTTGTGTAATACAGTATGGTTTTTCACACTTTTGATATCAGGTTAATGTTAGATTAATGCAGGCATGTCTGGTTTTGAGTCATACATATCAGTCATCACATCAGCCAAGAGGACAAACCCCATGCATAGCTGCCCCACAATTTTGGATCTCAGTTAAATCCTCTCTCTCTGTTTCCAGGGCGATAACTCCTACATGAAGGACCGCTGGTGCATTTTTGACGGGTTCATGGTGATCTTCCTGTGGGTCTCCTTAGTGCTTCAGGTAATGCTGAGGTTCACTGTAGTCAAATCCAAAGAAAGTCTTTCTGTAGGACCTTGCCTAAGGTATTGCCATATACGTGTGATTTAAATGTCTGTTATTATAACTACTGCTGTTTGATTTTTAGGTGTTTGAAATCGCAGAGCTTGTGGACCAAATGTCACCATGGCGGATGCTGAGAATACCGCGAGCCTTGATTATGATTAGGGCCTTCCGGATCTACTTTCGATTTGAGCTGCCTCGCAGCAGGATAAACAACATCCTCAAGTACGGGCCATGCTAAAGAAACGTTGCTTTAATGTTAGACGACTGATTTATATGACATTAAGCAGACATTTGCATCCTGGAGTCAATGTAGAGTTTTACAAAGGCCCTCGTGTCCTCTTAGCTTGTGACCTTGGTGTTTGCTCTGCTCCGTGACTCGTGATGTGTTTTCTCTCAGCCTTTTTCTTTTGTCAGCTCCCCCGCTTTAGAAAAGTTTCCATTTTCTCCTCTCTCTCTCTCTCTCCATAGGCGGTCTGGTGAGCAGATTTGGAGTGTGTCCATCTTTCTGCTGTTTTTCCTCCTGCTCTATGGAATTCTGGGAGTTCAAATGTTTGGCACGTTCAACCATCACTGCGTGACCAATGACACAATAAAAGGGTAAGAACGTTGTACTAATGACAATACAATCAAAATACACTGCTATAAATTGATGTTAAATCATCTCAAAAGACTTGTGTTCAGCCTGTATATGTATATGTAATATGTGATGCAGTATTTTAATTTAGTCTACACAGTCACTGAAATACATGGGTTTACCTAAAATCCGTTGAATATTTATTACCACTACTGGTTACAGGGATGTCTGCTGGAACCAATCCACTCCCTGGCAACTGCCCACATGACTATTAATCCTACTGACAGCTGTAAAGCATATTATTATTGCCTATTAAAAGAAGGATATAAATGTTCATCTGTTGTGCTGCATATTTTAAGCATAAGTTAGTGGTCATGCATCTGTAACATCTGATATGATACAGTGCCGTGATTATCACAAAAACCATTACGCAGTGCTTATGCAGTTATGTCACCCTGTCATGTTGATGTTGCACAGGGGGGTAAATTCACTCCAGATGGAAGAGTGAAAATCCCTCTGTTTTTCTGAGATTTATGACATGGAAAGAGGATGAGGAGGAGGAGGGGGCGAAGAGGAAAATGTAAATATGTTGTATGAAGGAAGAAAAAAAACGATAGAGAAAGGGAGTGATGGTGTGTAGTAACGTCGTGGAAACAGATGTGCGAGGGCTGAGCTACGAGGCCATGAGTGGCTGTTTAATATTCACCAGTGGATGAGCAGCAGTGGCAGCTTCGGAGACCGCAAGGAAAACAAAGGAGCCGGAGCTGTCTGCGTCTCGGCAGAGATGCCCAGCGCAGCGCGGCACAACACAAACGGCCTCGCTCAACATAATAATGAACATTGCCCCAGATGACGACGGGGGTTTTGTGCTGGAGCCTGTTTGTCCTCCACTTCCTGGCCCTAATCTGTGTGTCTTTGCACCACTGACAAGTGCCCGCCCATGTCCCTTTGGAGACTAGAAACGTCATTCCACTTTAAGCGGGCGGCTATTGTCTGCTTTCCGTGCATCTTAAGTGAATGACTAATTCGACCAAATTAAAGGATATCAAAGGCTAAATCAGTCCCTTCACAGATTTTAATGGTTACTTTTCTGACCTGTAATTTATTTGGGGGATTGGTCGATATTACATGAATCAGATATATTTCCATCCTATTTTGGTACATTTGGTACATTATTGGTACCTTCTCAACCTGAGAAGAACTTTGATGACAATTATTTTATTAGACAAACGTTTTTGTTATTAAACACCCTCATCAGGGTTACAAACACATTGTCATTCATTTTCATTTTCAGTAAAATGGCCTACTCTATCGGTCACACATAATTGTCGGGGTCTCTCAATGTCGTAGTTCTATTTGTTGTGACAAGGTTGACATGACAAACAGCGCCAACACAGCAACAAAGCTCATTATCATGATTAGAGCAGTAGAAAATATAGACAGTAGAACAGAGATCTCACATATATATATATATATACTCATGAATATGATTTAAAATCCAACTCCATAATGAGATCTGTTGGAGCGAGAGCACCCAATTTATAGATCCACTCAGATTCCTTCTGCAAAAGTGCATCCCCCCCAATCTAGGCATCTCTACCTTTTCAAGTCCAATGTAATGTAGTGAGGACACAGTGTGTTCCATTTGAGTGAGTGGCTAGAGGGTATGTGTTGTTCTTGCATCTAATGGTGCTACGGTGTGCGGCTATGCTGGGTTTTTACCGATTAGTTTTACCGACCTACACCTTACCACAAAGACATGTTATAAGATAAATAGCACCTTTGGTGGACCACGTGTCTTACCACACGAGGAAACTACTAACGGCGGATCAGAGAATAGGTCTCCCAGTAGGTTGTCTGGAGAATATACCAGTGCTTCAGTCAAATGGGTATTATGTTTTCAGCACATTTTGAGTATTGAGTGAAGAACTGGTGAACGCTTTTCTTCATGTGGAGCTCTGCCTCTATAGTCTCTATAGTCTCTATAGTCGCTGTGCTCAGGGTTCTTTCCTCAAGGTTTGAAGAGGCTTTGCTTATCTGTGTGTCTTTCCAGTCTTTTGAGTCTCTCTCCAATGGGTCAGCACCTCAGCAATTCAGGTGTGCATTTACCTTTTTATTAGATACATTTATCTAACCTATCAGATGTCCTTGGCTGAACCTCAAAGCCCAGTTTATGCAGAGCCTTCACTGAGGGTCAGAAGAATTGCCAGGGAGTTGACGTGGTATCAACTCCCGTGGCTATCAATCGTTTCCTCTAAGAAGAGACTGTTGAATTAGCACAAAACCACTTTTTTTCCCTCCTATGTAATGTCATATGCCTTGTCAATCATGGCTTTGCCTCTTATGGTAGAGGGCACACCTTAAGAGCTCTTTGGTAGTTTCATCATATTCACTCACAGAGACATTTCCAGTAAAGCAGCTCTTGACAAGTCGTATTGATAGAATGTGTACGCTCTGCATACCCTGAGAAAGGAGAAGGTCAAACTCAAGGGACTCAAGGGATTTTTTTGCATGTCATCATGTCATCTTTTGCCGTTTAGGTCAACCTAATTTGCATTTTTTGCATTTAGATAAAAATATAATTAATTTAAAGTATTGAGGAAACTGTTGAGTTACATCACTGGGTTTATAAAAAGGGGGTTCATTTCTTTGATAACGCTCAGTGTGAATATCCATTATCATATAATTAGAGGTATTTTGATTCACTGTCAAGGCTCTGATTGGTCTATCTGATACTGCAATATATTATCTGGACTCATTTCAAAGTGCTTAATAAACAATTTGGTCGAATGTCTGGCTTACCAATTTGAACGCATTCATTTTCATTAGGGACATCAAGCGGCACTGAGAGAAACACCTGTGCCCCGAAGGGGTGTGTGTGTGTGTGTGGGGGGGGGGTTGTGTATGCCTCCCACTCTATCTCTATCTCTATCTATCTCTCTCTCTCTCATATATATATAGGTAGGATCCTGCATGTGTATTTCCATTACATTGTTAGTGACATTGATACTGTTTCTTTGTTATCTGTTGGTATTGTTGGTCTTCCTGAATTCTTTGTAATTACCATAACCATAAGAAATGGCCATGAAATGTGCAAATGCACAGCACCAGTGTGGTCACAGTTGAGCCCACTGCTTGCTAGTCTCCCTGCAGCCTCCAGCTAAGATGTTGATAGCATTGAGATTCGTCTCTGGGTCAAAACGGAACAATTTCTCCCAAAAAAAGCAACGTTTATACATAGTGTGGATCAAAAATACATGAGATGGGTTTACTGTTAACATGCTTTTTTGTATATTTGTTTGCTTGTTGTTTTTCATACCAGTCAAATGAACCAATGTTTGTATGAAATATAGAACTGCTACAGACAACTATTTTGACAATTTATTATTCTCTTGATTATTTTTCGACTAATAATTTCAAGATTCGAGGTTCATGCACTAACCATGCTTTATTCATTCAAGGGATGTTGATGATAAACAAACCATGAAACATTATATTCTGTCCATTAATCCATTAATTGCAGGAAAAAAATCCAAAATACTGGGGACACTTTCGATGTTAAGCATAGTGTGTACTAAACTGCCCAACCAAATCTCACAAATGTCAAGTGGTTTTCAGTTCAGGGAAAGCATAATCTCATGGGTTTGTTATCACAAGATTTACATTCAGCATCTGTGACAAGACAAAAGTCGCTTTCCTAATTATCTTCTTAATGCACATAGCATTGCTGGAGACAGCATAGTCAGTAGAATACGTTTCTAAAGGTTTGGGCTATTTACACAAAATAGTGAATTAGTGACAAACAAGGTGTTGATATGGAAACGTGCAACAATGGCCAACATTTCAATGGGAATTTCCATCTTCAGAATGACATGCATCAGATGTACTAATTGTACTTAAATTGGTTTTGAACTAAGGTTAGCCACGTCTCCTTCATGTTTCCTTTTCAAATACCTGTATATATCAGATGCACGCCAGTGCTGGTCAACTCTGTATTATTGCAATGCAGCTAAGGACCTTTTTAGCAAAAGCCAGGGTTTGTTGAGATTTAAATGTTGTTGATTATGCTGATGTTATCCCCCGTAATTTTTAGATTTGGTCTCCCATTACCAGAAAGAGACATAGGCTACTCTAGCTACTCCAGCCTATACCTAGAAAGAACCTTTGTTTCTATGTCTGTTGAGCCAGACATTGACATTACCAACTAATCTACTACTAAAGTATTGGCAACTATTTTTACAGTCGATTTTAGTTGATTAATTTGCAACCCTAATTAAATATCTGCTTCTATTGTCCTTGATTCAGCAGTTTTGTTATAGTTGGACTCTTAATGTTGTCGCAATTTACTTCTCTTTCATTGCAAACCCTATGGTCACCTGATAACAACCTGTCTAACTCTCTACTGTGTGCTCCATCTCATGGTCTCCCCAGGAACGTGTCCTGGAACAACTTGGCTATCCCTGACACCCACTGCTCCCCAGACGGCGAGGGTTACCAGTGTCCAGCGGGCTTCAAGTGTGTGGACCTGGAGGACCTGGGCCTCAGCAGGCAGGAGCTGGGCTACAGCGGCTTCAATGAGCTTGGTGCGTCCATGGCAACCAGATAAGCTTCCGTTGTCAGTTGTTGTTATGGCAGCGTGTGCTGAGCGTGTGACAGGAACCAGCCTATACTAATAAAGGCCTGTGTGCAGTAGGATGAGAATGTTTTTAACTCCACCCACAATTAGTATCTGAACATGTTTGTGGACAGTCCGTAAAACATAAGGGTGGCTTTTTAGCTAATGAAACATCTACTGGTAGAACATAATTTATATACAGTAAAAAGCATTTGGGATATGGTAGTTTGTCACATTTTAGATGACGAGCTATATTTTTTAACAGGATGTGTATCACAAATGCAGCTTAAATAGATTGTACAAATCATGTTTCTAATTGTTCTAACATTATCAGCCAGCAGGACTAGTGATGTTGGTGATGGCAACAGGATTAGTGATGTTGGCGATAAAAATTCATGGTCATGATCAAAGCCATTCAAGTGAAAAAGTTCCTAGAAATCTGGTGTTTATCTCAATTGCCGGCTATTTGTCATTCAAGGAAATGTTCTCAGATTTAGTGGAACAAGAAGATGTTTGTTTGTGGTAGAAGAACACTGCTTGTTTTCATTGGGGCAGAGCCATTTCTTATTAATGAAAACCAGCGTGGCTGTTAAACATGTCCATTCGTAAACACGTGTTGTCACTTAATGACGCTGAGTGACCTTATAAAGGCTGGTTCACCACCATCCAGATTTCCTGAGATATATTCTTAACACTGCTCTGAAAGTAATTCTCCCTGAACTCAGCAGAACTAATAAACAAGATTTGCAAGAACATTTTCTCCTACACAAAAAAAAAGAAAAAAAAGAAAAAAGTAGTACGATTAAAAAGTGATAGCTTTACGAGCTCTGATCCGGTCTTAGTGGAACTTAGCAGCAGGGTGCTTTTTTTATCGCTCAGGAATGACATCAGTCCTGTGGCAGAGGTACACAGACAGGAAATGTCACTAATCTGGAAACTTCCGTGAAAGGAAGAGGCAGTGCGGGGCCCAGTGTTAGCATCCGCAGCCACTCTAAATGCTGGAATGGCCGATGGATGGAACCACTGGCACCACCACGTCTGAGACTGAAAACAGAGTGCTCACACAAGCTCAAACACACCTTTTCCACTCTGTGTGGGAGTGCCCAAATACTTCTTTGTCGTCTGGGAAGAAAAGCAGTGGTGGTGACTCATGTTCCTATTCACTATCGCTACTCGCTTGCAATTACGGCTTATGCAATTTTTTGTCTCAACACTCGGACTATCAGACCAAAGAAATGATAATAATGTGGCATGGTGGAGCCATTTTCTTTGAGAGCGTTCTAGCTTTTTCTAGCTCTGTAGACTTGTTTCGTAATGCAGAATATTGCGCTCCCTTCTTTTGTTGTGCTTGTGTAAGTATGTGAATGCACCGGCCATTTAGACTGCAGACCTGTCAGCAAAGCGGCATGCTGAGCCTCAGGGAAAGAGATAGAGAGAGAGAGAGAAAACACTTACGCCTTCCACAAAGTGTTCCACATGTCTGATTTCTGGTAATTCTACCTTTGTTAGAGTCGCTTTAACCGGAGTGGGGCTTCTGTCGGAGAGATTCAGATCACAGAATTGTGCAGCAGAATTTAGCTGCTTTTGTTGCCTAAACTATCCTTCCTTTGACACACATGCACAGATTGCACACCCACATGCACACCCACACGGAGAAACAAACGGAAACACATACACAGATGCACACACACACACACAAACACACTCTTAGTTGTCGTCTCTCCACTGGTGAAAAATCCCAGTTGAATTGCTTGTCCTGATGCATGACTTAACCCCTCAGTACCAGCACTTTGTCCCTCGAGTGTTTCCTAACAAGAGTCTGGAAGAAGGGCAGGAGTAGCTCTTGCTATGATTCACACGGCTCAGGCAAAGACAGCCCAATTGAAGTGGATGAACTGTCAGCAGCCCTACTGTGTCAGTGCATAAGCTTATGTGTTTAGAAAAGCCACAGGGCCTCTTCTTGTTTTTTGCTGATTTCTTTTATTTATTTTTTTGTACCAGTCTTTTCTGCAGCCGTCACGAAAGCTGTTGTGACTTAACTGTCAATGTCCCACTGCAGTGGTCTGCACAGGGGTGTTGCCGTACTTTAGAAACACATGGTTAGGGTGGGGGAGAGAGTCCAGGGGTGCTGGATGCTGTGGGCGTGGATGCTGGTGTTTTGTTTTTTAAGAGTATGGTGCTGTTTGTTATGTGAGTGTCGGTGCGAGGGAGCGTCCTTGACAGGAAGCAGCCTGAGACGCGGCGTGAAGAGCGAAGAGGGCACGATGGTGGCACACTTCACGCTGGCAGTGTGGCAGCCTCCTTACTGTCTCGCCACCACCCTCATCACTCGCTCATGATTAAAGAGCAAGTGCTCAATCACTCTCTCTCTCTCTCTCTCTCTCTCTATCTTTCATTCTATCCCTTTCTCTGTCTCTCTTTCCTCCACTCTCTGTCTGTCTCTTAGACATCTCCTGCCACCGCCCACCCTACACACACACACACTATGGAAGAGAAACCCCCATGCTCTCTCTCTTTCTCTCTCTCTCTCTCTACCTCTGCCTATCTCTCTTTTTTGGCATCAGTGCTGGGTGACTAAGTTACATATACTGAATCTGTGGCTACTGATGTCTATCCCTTCACTCCCTCTATCTCTCCCTGATACCAGATTGTTGACGTACACTAGACTCTTGTCAATGTGGCGTCATGTTTGGTAGTATTAAGCAACAGACTAGTGTGTGACCAGCTGTTGTCTTATTATCATGATGGTTGTACCCGTCAGACAAATGGAGACATTCAGTTAATATTGTAAGAGGGGGACAACGGCTTGACAACTGAACTGAATCATGAGGCTATTTTTGGTCGATCTTTGGTGGGTCTCCAATTACCTATATTTCCATACCTTGTTTAAAAAAACAAAAACAAAGGCCTCTTCAAAGCTGTGTTTCTACTTCTGCTTTCTGACAGGAAAGGCAGTGGAGCTATCTTTGGAAACACACACACGTCTGTTCTCATGTTTGTTTGAAGGGTCTCGATGCGGAATGCGTGTATAGCCGGGGTTGGATGGGCCTGTGTGTGTGTTGGTGTGTTGCGTGGTGGAAGCTGTGTGTGTGTGTCGGTGTGTTGCGTGGTGGAAGCTGTGTGTGTGTGTGTCGGTGTGTTGCGTGGTGGAAGCTGTGTGTTTGTGTTGGTGTGTTGCGTGGTGGAAGCTGTGTGTGTGTGTCGGTGTGTTGCGTGGTGGAAGCTGTGTGTGTGTCGGTGTGTTGCGTGGTGGAAGCTGTGTGTGTGTGTCGGTGTGTTGCGTGGTGGAAGCTGTGTGTGTGTGTGTGTCTGTGTGTTGCGTGGTGGAAGCTGTGTGTGTGTGTGTGTGTCGGTGTGTTGCGTGGTGGAAGCTGTGTGTGTGTGTCGTTGTGTTGCGTGGTGGAAGCTGTGTGTGTGTGTCGGTGTGTTGCGTGGTGGAAGCTGTGTGTGTGTGTGTGTGTGTTGCGTGGTGGAAGCTGTGTGTGTGTGTGTGTCTGTGTGTTGCGTGGTGGAAGCTGTGTGTGTGTGTGTGTGTCGGTGTGTTGCGTGGTGGAAGCTGTGTGTGTGTGTCGTTGTGTTGCGTGGTGGAAGCTGTGTGTGTGTGTCGGTGTGTTGCGTGGTGGAAGCTGTGTGTGTGTGTGTGTGTGTGTCGGTGTGTTGCATGGTGGAAGCTGTGTGTGTGTCGGTGTGTTGCGTGGTGGAAGCTGTGTGTGTGTCGGTGTGTTGCGTGGTGGAAGCTGTGTGTGTGTGTCGTTGTGTTGCGTGGTGGAAGCTGTGTGTGTGTGTCGGTGTGTTGCGTGGTGGAAGCTGTGTGTGTGTCGGTGTGTTGCGTGGTAGAGGCTGTGTGTGTGTGTCACGTGGTGGAAGCTGTGTGTGTGTGTCGGTGTGTTGCGTGGTGGAAGCTGTGTGTGTGTGTGTCGGTGTGTTGCGTGGTGGAAGCTGTGTTTGTGTGTCGGTGTGTTGCGTGGTGGAAGCTGTGTGTGTGTCGGTGTGTTGCGTGGTAGAGGCTGTGTGTGTGTGTCGCGTGGTGGAAGCTGTGTGTGTGTGTCGGTGTGTTGCGTGGTGGAAGCTGTGTGTGTGTGTGTCGGTGTGTTGCGTGGTGGAAGCTGTGTGTGTGTGTCGGTGTGTTGCGTGGTGGAAGCTGTGTGTGTGTCAGTGTGTTGCGTGGTGGAAGCTGTGTGTGTGTGTGTGTGTCGGTGTGTTGCGTGGTGGAGGCTGTGTGTGTGTGTCGGTGTGTTGCATGGTGGAAGCTGTGTGTGTGTGTATGTGTGTGTCGGTGTGTTGCGTGGTGGAAGCTGTGTGTGTGTGTCGGTGTGTTGTGTGGTGGAAGTTGTGTGTGTGTGTCGGTGTGTTGCGTGGTGGAAGCTGTGTGTGTGTGTCGGTGTGTTGCGTGGTGGAAGTGGGGCTCCTGGATGTGTTCTCTGGCTGAGAGAGGTGCATCAGAGTAATGAAAAGCGCCTGACGATGAGCTGCTGTTAATCCCTCCTGGCCTCGCGGCTCTCCGTGCTCTTTGTTTCTGTTTATGCCTGCATGTTTGTGTCTGAGCCAGCGCGCACCTCCACAGCCTGCAGGGAACAGGGTGTTTTCCTGTCTTTCTCTTTCTGTATTTCCCTCGCTCGCTCTCTTCCTATGTGTCTTTCTTCTGTAGGCTGGGTGATTTGACATAGATACATATATATATACACACACACACACACACACACACACACACATCACCTACATTTCACTTATATGTGCAGTATACTAGAAAAAAAATCTCTTACTTTCTCTTTCTCTCTCTCTCTCTCATACAGTGTGCGTTTGAGTGTGTGTGCATGAGTTCCAACATGGAAAAATTGACCTTTGCATTACTAAAAAAGTGTACAGATGTACAGATGCATTACCTCAGAATAGTAAACACCCTCTCTCTCTCTCTCTCTGTCCCTTCCCAGGCACCAGCATATTTACGGTGTATGAGGCGGCATCCCAGGAGGGGTGGGTGTTCCTCATGTACCGCGCCATCGACAGCTTCCCACGCTGGCGCTCCTACTTCTACTTCATCACACTCATCTTCTTCCTCGCCTGGCTGGTCAAGGTATCTTTCTCCCTCTTTCTCCCTTTCATGTGTGTACACTTCACCAATTGTCCGCTCTCTCTAAAACTGATAACTCTTCTCAGTTCAGTTTAATTCAGTTTGAATTCACCTTGTCCCAAGGTGCTTAACAGAGTCTCCCTTTTCCAAATGTGGTTTTTGTTGCGTAACTGTCCATTCTAAGCTGGGGTCAGTTTAGTCATTTGCTACACATTTTAAACAAATTGTTATACACAGTTTGCACAAAGCAGTTTTCCACTGAGTGGGAGAATTCCGGTTGTGCTCATTCTACCTTGACGAAACGAGCCATGACCTTTGTGGTTTTAGATGCAGAACTACAACACCATGAACACTTTGGAATTTGGTTCTCATCATTACAGCAACAGTGCCTTCAGAATATTAAATAACTAACCTGGCCTCATAATAACAATGTTGAAAAGCTGGCAGCACTGGGTACAATATGGCATGTGTGAATTAGAGCTCTTTTAATCCTGAGGAAACGTGTGAACTGGCATCGTCGTTTTCTGTTTTTTCTATCTGGCGCAGATCTTTTAGTGAGTGTAGCACCTCACCTGAGCAACATTCCCTTCTCTTTCATATCACAGCATGCTGTGTGCCGTACAGAGAAATACACAGAAATACACGCTGTCCATATCATAGTGTGACTCAGTGCCCCCCGGGGAACCAGCGGGAAAGAGAAGGAGAGACAGATAGAGAGAAAGAGAGGGAGGAAATAATTAATAGTTGCTTCCGAGGGGAAATAGGGAGGGGAAGCATTAAATAGTTGGCTATCGCCTGGCTTTTTCTGTAGATATTCACACACACATACACACAAGCACAGACATGAATGTGTGTGTGTGTGTGTCTGTGTGTGTGTGTATGTATGCGTATGTGTGTGTATGTGTGCATGGGTGTATGTGTATGTATGTGTATGTGTGTGTGTGCATCCGTGTGTGTGTGTGCGTGTGTGTGTGTGTGTGTGTGTGTTTGCATGTGTTTGCATGACTCATAGAGAAAATACAGCCTCTGTCTGGCCCTAATGTAGCTGTTGGTGCTCCCAGGCAGAATGAAGATATGACCTCTGATACAAAGCACAGACTTACTCTCTTTCTCTCCTCCCCCTGTGCTCTCATATCTCGTCAGAATGTGTTCATTGCCGTCATCATCGAGACCTTCGCTGAGATCCGGGTCCAGTTTCAGCAGATGTGGGGATCCAGAAGCAGCACCACATCAACTGCCACCACCCAGGTATGGACCGCATGCAGTAAGATATATACCTGAAGACAACAGCAGGTATGGACCGCATGCAGTAAGATATATACCTGAAGACAACAGCAGGTATGGACCGCATGCAGTAAGATATATACCTGAAGACAACAGCAGGTATGGACCGCATGCAGTAAGATATATACCTGAAGACAACAGCAGGTATGGACCACATGCAGTAAGATATATACCTGAAGACAACAGTAGGTATGGACCACATGCAGTAAGTCATCTACCGGGAGAGAACAGCTGTAATGGACCACTTCATGGGTGTAGGGAAAACATCTAGAGTACTCTTACTGATGAACAATAAATCAGTGCTTGGCTTGCAAACACACATCAGGGTCTCATGTATTTGACTGTGTGTGTTTTTTTTCTTCTGTTCAACTGATATGTAGTGAAGGGAGAGAGCAGTTACCCCACTCTGCCTTGAACACAGGTCTACAGGGTACCAAACCTGCACTCTGACCGCAATGCCAAAGAGCCAGGCTCAATGTTATGACAGTCAGAGCACATAGTCATCTGTAGTGACGGCACTCGGTCACATTGCTCTCCCCTTCGGGTAGCGCACCCATGCGCTTCACGCACACAGGCATCCCTCACACAGGGGTCAACCTACCTGGGGGTCCCTCATACAGTTTACATACTAGGCACGGCTCCGATGACCTCACGGCAAGCTATCCCACTGCTTCCACCAAATGTCAAAGGGTAATGTGTCGAGAGTCTTTTAGGGTAAACACAAAATGGCAGCAGGGAGACAAAAACTCTGTGGTTTGCAATTTATTGCATTTTCCACCAGGTGCAAAAACAAAGAAGGAGAAAAAACAAACAAAAAGAGTGATAATATGAATTGAAACAAAATGATATTTACAAAACAGCTGTATATGTACATCCAGTAGTACAGCTTAACGGTGCAAACCCATGACAGCGACGCGATACGCTTCCATCACTTTGAGTGGGCGTGTTGTAACGTGTGGAAATAGCATTTTCAAACTGTCAGAGACGACACCAAACATTCTGATTGGCCGCTGCGGGAAAAATCGCTCCTCATTTGCATAGGATTCAACATTTTTCAACTTTTATCGGTCGCGTCGCCCAAAAAGGTGGTCTACGTCACAATGGATTGGCTCCCGTTGAAATGCATGGGATTAGAATTTCGCGTCGCTCGTAACGGTGTCATGGGTTTCCACCGTAAGGCCCCGTCACACCATGACGTTCTGGTCAACGTTCTATGATGTTAGAGGAAACGTTGGTAATCGTCCATGGTCGCTGGAATTGCGCCAGAAGAGCTTTGTGTGAAAGCTGGTGAACGCAGTAATCGTTGGTAATCGTCGGTGATCGGAGGAGAACGCTGGTCCAAAAAAAAAAGTTTTGAACATGCACAAAAGTTCTCAGGGAGATCAGCGTTCTTCAACGTTTCATTTAAACGCTGGAGAACTTTCGTGGAACTTTTTATTAACTTTGCACGCGTTTGGCTATCATAGTCAGTCGTTGGGTAGGGTAGACTGAGTACAGTTGATGCACCCGAAATAACTTATGTGCGCAGCAATCCTGAGACGTGAATTTTAGTTTGGACATGCCTACTAACGTCCTCTTTGATCCAGGGAAATTTGAGCACCTAACCCATCTCTCCTAGGAAGATATCGGCGAAAGTTTTTTCACCAAGGGAAGATCTTGACTTTATCATGTCCCTTCTACAATTAATATGTTATTAACCATACGTGATCAACAAACGCAACTTACATCATTGCAAACGTTATTCTGTGCACTATACATCTACATATTCAATGCTATCATGTCATGCAAGGTCATTGCATAATCTAGCGAAAAGCGGAGTGGAGGGTATATGCTTGCTTGAGCCCAGCATGAAGTAGATGTAGCCTACTGAACTTGAACATAGCTGAGCACTGTTATAGCTGGTGCTGTTCCATGGCAGATGGATATGATATGAAGACTCTTGTGACAGGGACAATGTGTGTGGATGTGTTGATGTTTTCTAATAATAAACATTGAGAAACACAAATTCAGTGTCAAATTTAAATCATTTATTTTAATAACATAAAACCCCAGGAATAACGCCCGTTATTTCGTAAATCACAGTAATAATAACAGTAAATCTTCGTCCGAAGAAAGAGGCTTTGTATTCTTCTTACTTTCAGCAGCATTTATCATCTTCTTACTTGCAGCAGCGCTAGTAGCAGAAGCCCCCCTCACACCTTTTCGTGGTCTTGGCGGCATGATGTTCACTGTTCAGATCAACTGAATCCACTATGATTTTCCAGCGTTTTATACCCGTTTGACCATGAAAACCACACGCCAGCAAAACGCTTTTCTGTCATTATTCACACGTAAATTACACTCTTAACACGCTCTTCTAAGGTTGACTTATCGTTTGTCGCGCTGGAGTGACACGTCAGCACACGTTTGTCGCGGACCAGTGACACGTCACTTGGTCGATGTTACACACTCCTCATGCGTCAGTCCCACGCTAGTCATGTGTCAGTCCTACGCAATTATTTCGTTAGTAACACGCCAGATGTGTCCACATCGCCCTAGAACGCTCGAAATTGAACGATTAGAAAGTTCAGAGAACGTTGACTTCTTTGTATGCTAGTGAAGAACTCAGACATGCCTTGTTTTCACCCACAAAGCTCTCACCACAGAAGCTTCCAAACAAATGTGATGCCAACCCTTTTAACAGGTAGCTGAATTCACCCCTAATTGGTACATACCATTATAGGCCCACAGCACAGGGGTGATATCATCAGAAAGAAATACACTTTCAACAAAGTTAAAATGGTACCAATAGTAATTCTCAACCATAAGAGATATAGTCACTGTTGGCGGTTAAAAGTACCGCAAAAGTCTGTTTCTGTCTGAAACGCGGCATCACACAGTTATATGTGAATATCTCATTTCTGTTTTTGATTGTTAAGGTTTAACACAGTAGCCGATGTTAAACCATCATGTAAATATCCCAGTATGACACTGAAACCACAGCCGTCCACTTGTTGGCCAGCCCTGCAATCGCATCATATCAGTGGTCACACACAGGTGTAGGCAAACATCACAGCCACTCTACAGCTCAACCACTTACTCACACACATACCGGGCTTCAACAGCAACCGCCAGGGATAACCACATCCACATAAGGGTTATGACATGAGACCACATACAGGAGGGGCTGCTTGTGTCTGTTTAGGACTGTAACCGCATGTCACTGCACAAGGATGTTTGAGAGTGTAAACAGCCAAGGCCTTCAAGAAGAGCTAAATGTACAACTGAGTAGACCAAGCATTGCACATTTAGAGAGAAATAAAAACATTATAGTCTAAATACTAAATTGCTTATAGAAGCCAGAGGAAAGGTTCATTTTGTGTTTTCTCTGGGCTCATATATAATAGTCTACTGAACGTATGTGCAGGCAGCTGAATCGAGCATTTAATGTGCAAGCCGGCCTCATCTAATGGAAGACTATCATTACAGAGTCTGATAGTAATGATGATTGGATATGCAAATGCTTTATGCGCAGAGGTACAAAAGAAAACCTGATAAACTGCATGGTGCTCAAAAACACAGGTGCATAAATAAACTCACTAACACACGCACACACACACACACACACACAGGCATGCATGAACACACACAAAGCATTCTTGTATGTGAATATGCACACACACACACACACACACATTATCTCTCTCTCTCTGGCTCACCTCCTCTCTCTTTCACACACACACACACACACACACACACACACACACACACACACACAGACACACACACACACACAAACTCAACTAGATGCAAACAATATACATAGCCATTTTTTAGGGGAAACACAGAACCACACAGACACTCAGACAGAGCCAGCCTTGAGTGTGAGGGCATTCTGCAGACAGGTCCCTGGGGGCCGCACCTGAAAGCAGGCTGCTTTTTAAATAAATCTGGCCGCTTGTCAGGGCGCAGGGCGGGGCCCCAGACGCTGTCTGGATGAGATGGGGAGGGCTGGCAGAGCTGAGAGAGGTGAGTCACGCTGGAGGCAGTCAGACAGAGGGGCTGAGCGTGTGTGTGTGTGTGTGTGTGTGTGTGTGTGTGTGTGTGTGTATGTGTGCGTGCGTGCGATGGGTCTGAGTGCATTTTTGGCAGGTTTGTGTAGCTGTATGTGTGCCTGTGTCTGTAAGTACATACTTGGCACCATTTTGTGATCATACAGTGTGCACGTGTGAATGTGTGTGTGTGTGTGTGTGTGTGTGTGTGTGTGTGTGTGTGTGTGTGTGTGTGTGTGTGTGTGTGTGTGTGTGTGTGTGTGTGTATAGATATGTGTGTTTGTGTGTGTGTGTGTGTGCGTGTATGTGTGTGTGTTTGTGTGTGAGAGAGAGAGAGAGAGAGAGACATTTTTGGCTGTTGTGTGTGGGCTGTAGAATGTGTACAAATGTGTGCATTTGTGAGTGTGTGTGTGTGTAAGAGGGTTTTTTCTGGGAGCTTTTGATTCTCTGCCGCCCCTTCTGGGAGCGAGGTGGCTACCACCTGTCCAGTCTCCATTTTCGTGTCCGCGGGCTCGCCTCCAGCTGGGAAACAGAGTCCGCTCTGACCCCTTCCACCCCCACCCACCCCCACTCCAGCATCCCTGTTGAAAGAAAGACATCTTTTAGTACAGAGAAACAATACTGAGACTCTCTGTCCTCCTCCTCCTCCTCCCCCTCCTCCTCACTAAATCGCCAACTCAAGTTATTTTGTGTGTGTG
Source organism: Clupea harengus (assembly GCF_900700415.2). Classification (NCBI taxonomy): domain Eukaryota; kingdom Metazoa; phylum Chordata; class Actinopteri; order Clupeiformes; family Clupeidae; genus Clupea; species Clupea harengus. The sequence goes on along the minus strand of NC_045153.1, from coordinate 21,857,051 downwards.
TGCGGTGCGAACTTGAACGCGAATCTGGAGTGTGTGGGCTTATGGCTGTAAGATGTGAGCAACTTGCGAGCGTGTGAAATCAGCCCGAAAGTGGCTCTCTTCTCCAACTGCTCTGCTTTCTGCGGTGCCAGACGTGGCTATCTTGGAGCGCTGCCGCGAGAGAAGACAAGACTTGGCATGAGTGGAGCTGGCAGCACTACAGTGGTTGGTGCCATTAGATTTTTGGGGAAAGTGAGGCTGGATGTTGCCCCCTGAGGATGTATGTGGGCTCGACATGCCCCAGTCTGAGTTTTTTTTTTTTTTTTTTTGTATTTCATTATCAATTGTTTTTTTTTCGCTGCGCTACAGGTTAACTCACAGAGACAGGAGGGCTTTCATTTGCGAATGAGAAAAAAATTAAATCACACTTCATCCCAAATGAGCACAGAGGAGTTACAGATAAGTTTTCAAAGGCCCGGCCAATTTATGGAGAATGGCTTAGCTAGGGGCTTATGCGCTGGGGATGTCCTGTCAGGATTTTAACCAAAATAAAGTTCAGCATTTAAATTTAAAAGGAAATTCCCCGGAAAAAAAATGCAATAAGGCACAGTTTATTGTGAGGAAATCGGGCAGAGTGGGGATTCAATAACGTTGCTGGCTACCCTTCTCTCAACTTTAAATTGATTCCTTATCTCTAATGGGATTCTGTAGATAAACAGCCCTGTGGTTTTAGTGTTTTAGTCTGCCACTGTTGTAAAAGCAATAGATCTTTATAGAGGCTGGGAAAATCAGCAAAGGCCACAGACATCAAGGGAGGAGGGGAAAAAAACCAAAGGAATGTGGAAAGTAATTAAAGAAAAAAATCCTTCTTAATGTGTCAAAAAATATCAAGCAGGAAATACCAGAAGGACTCTGGATTGGCTGAGGTACTGAACTTGAAATGCATGCAATAGGCCCTATGCAGCCTTTATAGTGTTGTAATAAACAGGCTACATTTTATCCATCTGCATAATTTTGTTGATGTCCTGATTTGTTCCCCTTGCCCCAACCCCCCAACCATACACCCCGAGCTGTTGTTACGACCTTGAGAACAATTAGCCTCTCATTGACTATTAAATTTCATTTTAATCACTGAGACGCCCAAGTCATCTACGAAGAAAAGAAAAGCAATTAGCGCTCGAGCGGTACACAAAGCAGCCGGTTACCGGACGTCAAACTAGACATCCATCGTCCCTCTTTTGATCTTGGTGCAAATTAAATGGCCTTGTGTTGATCCAGGGAGACAGGACAGATTTAGTGTTTGTCCAATGTTTAGTATTTCTTCTATAGAATTACTTTTTGGTCAAGGTTATTAAGAAGATTAACACAGAGAATGACAAAGTTATGAGTATGAGACGATGGAGGCCAGGGTGTGTTTTTTTTGTTTTCTTTTTTTCCATCCTCATGTGATTTTCTATTAATTCCAGCAACCTCTCTAATCTGTCACAGCCAAGGGGCTAGCATGAGCAATAATGACAAGGAGTGATTTCTCCTGGGCTTTTCACTGGTTATCTCAAACTCGGGGGTTGATAGGGAGGGAGAATGTAGGTCTTCTTGGTGCAAGTCTGTTTTAAAAATAAGCTCCACCACAATGCATTGTTACAGGCATTGAATTAGATAGCACGTGAATTAACATGATAAAGACTCTGAAATTGATTGCGGGTCAGAAATTCAATGTGTTCTGCACATGCGTACTCTTGTAGCTACTACCCGTGGGGAACATCTCTCTTCAACATGTGTATCTTCCAGTTGAATTCTATTATAAAGCAATAGACCCTGAGATATAATGAAAAGATGCCATTGACGTGGGTGTTTGTGGTATGATGTAAAGCATTACAATAGTAAGTTGGCTGTGTTACAAATGATTGTTACTGTTTATAATCGACTGTGTTATAAATGATGGTTACTGTTTATAGTCGACTGTATGATTTATGATTTATTGGTCTTATGATAAGTGCAGAGTTGCAGGACAAGACAAGGAAAAGACTCACAATAATGGCATATGTTACATCTGTATACTTTATGCCTGTATGACACACAACACAAATGCACTTACCATGATTGATGATGCAGTGTTTGATCTCCTGTGTCATTATTATTTATGGCATCATCTTGACAATGCACTATACATGTAATAAGCATGTAATAAATAATGTCTTTGTGTCTCTGTTTGTCTGTCTGTATCTCTCCCGTCTTTCTTCCTCTATTTCTCTTTCTGTTTCTCTTCTCTGTCTCTCTCTTCCTCTCTTCCTCCCTTCACCTTTCTTTCTGTTCTTCCACTTTTCTGTCTTCATCTCCACCTCTCTCTCTCTCTCTTTCAGATGTTCCATGAGGATTCGGCGGGTGGATGGCAGCTGGTGGCAGTGGACGTGAACAAGCCTCATGGCCGTGCTCCCGCTTGCCTTCAGGTACCAGACATCCATCTGAGCTAATGGCACCAACACCAGCCCTCTCTCACACCTCCTCCCGAATAACAACTCACAATCACGGCCCTCCAGACCCAGTGCTTTCTCCAAAGCCACACATGTCTGAGCAGGCACATGAAGTGATGAAAAGAGCCTGGGGCAAAGAGAACAGAAAAGAAGAGAAATTTAGGTCAAAAGAAAGTCTGCTCCAGCATCTCTGATAGTTTCGTTTTTTTCCCCTCTTTTTGAGAATAAATAGTTCATTAAACATTTCTCAAACATTTCACATCAATGACCAGAATTCACTGCACAATGGCTTCAAATGTCTTAATTTCTCTCAGACACCTGCAGTTTTACCTACGCCCTTGCCATCGCTCATCGACCTTAATGGCGCACTTAAATGCTTCATGAATTTGGTTTTAAATGATATCTGAATGACAAGCCAATTGAAGACTGTCGACAGTTTAATGGCTTTCACAAAATGACAAATTATGCTTAAATTATATCTAAACGATGCTGTTTTTTATTTTTTATTTCTCCCTTTCTTGCTTGTGGTTGTATTGTATCCTCAGTGTTTGATTTTTGAAGCCAGTCTAAGGCAGCTGGGGTGGGGGTACTGTGTGCTAAGCCATTCATATGCTAGTGGCTGTGAAGGGCGTCTCAAACTGTGAGAGGATCTAGAGGGAGAACAGCCAGTAGCAATCCTCCTTCCCTCCTTCCCTCCTTCCCTCTCATCCCTTCTTCCCTCTCATCCCTCACCACATTATAGACACTGGGAATCCTCCTTCCCTCCATCCCTCACCACATTATAGACACTGGGATTCCCTCAGCGCAGGGTTCCCTAGACAACAGAAGTGTGTTTTGAATTCATCCATTCATCCATCCATCCATCCATCCATTTGTTTGTTTGTTTATTAACTTACATACAATCTTACTTACCTAACACCTTACTTACTTACTTACTTACTTACTTACTTACTTACCTAACTTACTGACTGACTCTCATATTCATGTATTCATCTTACTACCTCATGTTTGTAGCTTTGGAGTGAATGAAAAGCATTATGGAAAACCGACAGCCCACAACAAACCAGGCCACTTTTCCTCACCCCCCCCCCCCCCCCCCCCCCCAGTGGAAGGAAGTGTAGCAGGCCTTTTGACACCAAAGTCTGACATTTAACGACATTTCCAGACTCCAGGTGACTTTGAAGAGATCTCATTAAGGCCAAGGGGAGTTGTTGTGCAGTGCCTCTGTGAGAGAACCGCTCGCCTCCCCCCCTTTCTTCCTGAAGAGGGTCAGGATGTAGTTCATCACAAAGTTCAATCATGGTGGCTCTCAGCCGAATGCAATGGTCTGTGAACGGGTGATTGAAGACCCGTGTCAGAAATGGCAGATGAATGGAGAGACCTGTCCAGGTTGGGGGAAAAGGAAATAGAGGGAAATGCTTTGTTTATTATATTAGTATTTATTTTAAACTGTCTGTGTGTCTGTGTGTGTGTGTGTGTGTGTGTGTGTGTGTGTGTGTGTGTGTGTGTGTGTGTGTGTGTGTGTGTGTGTGTGTGTGTGTGTTTGTGTGTGTGTGTGTGTGTTTGTGTGTTTGTGTCTGTGTGTCATGACAGAGAGAAAGCTAAATGGTGTTTGGCATTTATGGTTTGGCATGTGTTTTTAGTGCATTATTAATTGTTCCAAACATAATTTTCTCTGAGCTGTTGGGCTATCTGTTTTCATTGTCAAGTACCTGTAGTGAGATTGATCTCCCATGATTGAATTATTCATAATTTTACATTGATTTTTTTCAACATGTTATTCACAGAAAGCAAATCAATACCTCCTGAGAACACACTTAAGGCTTCAAACTATTGAAATTGATTAAATGACAGTGTTTATAGGTACTAATACAAGCAATCCATCATGTTAGCCATGTCTTCATTATTGTATTAAAAATGTAGTATGGCTTTGGGTGATTGGTTGTAGCTACTCAAGTTATTTGGCTTTAGTTTCTGTCAAAGATATCAGGCTTAATTGCACTACACTAAATTCTGCACGCAGAGCTACCATTATGAAAAGTACTTTTGGCCTCACCATCAAGGAAGTTTCAAAAAGAGCTGAGATTTGACAAGTACCACTTTAAATGTAATCTTGTCTGGCTTTCTCACGGACACGGAGATATGGGCGCTTTTGTAAATATGCTCCCTTTTTGAAGGGAACTTCATGTCCAAATGTTGCTGTAGAGTAGTTTTTAGAGCCACTCTCGTCTCCAGACCTCCGAGTAGTGAGTGCCAAGATGTTTACGTGAGTGTGTGTGTGTGTGTGTGTGTCTGTGTGTGTGTGTGTGTGTGTGTGTATGTGTGTGTGTGTGTGTGTGTGTGTGTGTGTGTGTGTGTATGTGTGTGTGTGTGTGTGTTCGTGTTCCCTGATTGCAAATGTTCCCTCCTCCAGTGTGCTGAAGTGGGTTGAGTGCTGAGTGTGTGCGTGTGTGTGTGTGTGTGTGTCTGTGTGTGTGTGTGTGTGTGTGTGTGTGTGTGTGTGTGTGTGTGTGTGCAGAGGACTCCTGATAGGGCCCTCCTAGGCATCTGGGGAGCTCCTGTACTCTGTGCTCGACTTGATTTTTAAGAGTGCATGGCATGGAATACAGATGGAAGGTTACTCTCAATATCTCCAGAAAAGTGACTTGTCTAGACAGGCATGGTATGATGCCCAGGCAATTTACACGTACGATTAGTTGAATATCACCATAAAGAGATATCAGTGATGTATTGACCATAGAAATGATGAGGAATTAATTAATTCATTCTCAAATAATAAAAAAATTAAAACATGGATCTGAGCCATTCATCTCTAACCAAGGACAATGTGAAGCCTCCTATTCTAAACTCATTGACACTGAGACTAAGTAGAGCTCCCATCATTTAATGCAGAGGATGTACATTTGCTGTGTTTCTGAGCATAGAAAATAAAGTGTTTACCTTCTAATAGGCCCTTTCAGTCCACATCAGCAATGCAATTACCTGCCAGCGCTTTCAAGATATGAAATCTTGGGATGATTAGTGCAAAAATAGCGAGCAGACGTCTTTTCCCGGGGAAGCTAAGAGCAGGAGGGTGGGTGGGGCTGCCAAGTCCGAGAGTAATTAGGCATCAGGTGATTATCTCAGCAGCCTGGCAGATGTACTTCACCTGCAGTCAGTCACGCGGCCCACTGAGAGGAGAGGAGAGGAGAGGAGGCAGGTAGAAAGAGAGAGAGAATTGAGACACCTGCTTGTTTCAGACGCATTCAGATGAAACCAGGAGAGAGAGAGAGAGAGAGAGAGAGAGGACAAAAAGACGATAGAAAGAAAGAAAGAAAGAAGGAGAGAAAGAGATCGGTATGAGATCACAGGGATGCCAACAGAGCATAAATCGATGGCATTATTTGGACCATAAATAAGTGCTCTATTATAATACACTCAACTTGTGATCACAGATATTGATTTGAAGAAATGTATAGTTGTCACAGGTATAACATCAGTAACAGACGTCTTTTGCACAGGATTCACATCCATTGTCATGACATTTTCCTTTCCTTTTCTTAGAACCCTAGCGTTAAAAGAGAATCACTCTTTTTTGTGACATGGCCCGAATGCACAGCACAAGAAAGAGTCTTCCAGGCTGGCCACCTAGAGAGCCGCTGTCTGATTCTGCACATCTGTGCCACAGTCAGACCAGGGCTAGCCTCAGCTGTCTTAATGAGGGCTGATGAGGAGCTCTTGTTCTCCTCTCCGTAGGCCACCCAGGGGTTAATTAGGCCTCGGCGCGGCCCTATATTATAATCACACTCTAATGATATACTAGGATATTCTAATGAAAGCTCCGTTAAGACCCAGCTAAAGACTCCCCCTTCATTCGTCTTGGGCTTTGAACTTTCGCCGTTGGTTGCTGGGCAACTTTAAAAGTCATTCAGTGCTGAACTTGAGTCCGCACAAAGAGACATGGCCGTAAATGCATTCTTAAAGGCCATTTAAATCTTGACTGTGCATTTTATAGGATTTGCAGTTATACTGTAATTGAACTCCAGATCAATTGCCTCTGCTTAGTTAGCAGTACCCTGTGGGAAATTTCATTACACCTCAGAGCCATTTTTCTGTTGTTTCACACAGTGATTTAAACCGTATTGGCCTCTACAGACATAGTATGCAGACAGCCTACTTTATAGTGAACTAATTTACATACAAATGCTATGCCCTGGTCTTCAACTAACTTCAGTTATATTCAACTTTAACTGTATTAATTTCAGTGTTTAATTTCATCATCTAAGCTCTTTTTCTTTTCTTTTTTTCCCCTTTACCATCTACATCCACATTTTGCTTTCTTTCTTTCATCTATGGTGCTGCTAATGTTGCTGGTTATCTAGTATTGAGCAGTAGCTCTTCCTCTAACGCTCTCTCTCTCTCTGACCATGCTTCGAATGCTGTGTGCTTGATTGATGGCCCTATTAAACGCTCATGGGAGAGCACCTCAGCCTATTGCAGAGGGGACGGGGGGAGACCCTTTCTCTATGAGCTTCCGCAGTTGCTTCCCTCTGAGGGAATCGTCGCTGCTTCATCATAGAGCCTTATCGGCAATCACCGGCCTCAACGCAGCCCAACAAATCACAACTATCACTTCCCAGGTTTCTCTGCTCCCCTTCAGCACACAGAGACAGGTACGAGCCCAGGCATCAGCCCAGTCTGCCACAGCAAGGACAGCACAAGATGGCAGTTGAGGGATTCCTTGAGAGAGCAGGCAACACTGGAACTGTTGTGGCTCTGATCTGGCCTTGATCTGGCTCTGATCTGGCTCTGATCCGGCCCTGATCTGGCTCTGATCCGGGATGAGATTGGCACAGTTCCTCTGCTGTCTGGGTTGCTTTGGCAGTGAGAGTAGAGGACAAGTCACGTCTCTGGAGATGGAGAATAAATCACTCACCTCCAGGAATAACCTTTTTGTCTGATACACAGGTGGATGGATTCCAAACAGCCACCTCCCTCCCCTGCAGGCTTTCCAACTGCTAACGTTTGACACCGATGTAATCTACAATGTATCTGGGCATAGGGATCAGTGTTCTTGGCCATCTGTCAGGGGGAGTGTTGAATCGAATGTTGAGTGATGATCCCTTTCCCTCCTTGACGTGTTTATGTAAAGGGGCATCGTTACGTGTGGATGAGATGGTAAATAAACAGGATTGCCATGCCAGTGGGAGTTGAGTTGGAGCTGAGAGTATGATTACTGGTCTGCTATAGAGTGCCACTCAGACTTTTGCTGTAGTGTTTGTCTCTCTTGGCCGAAAAGATGTCTGTATGTTTGTGTGCAAGACCACTACTCAATGTTCCAGAAAGTTCCTTTACCCTCTCAAACTGTTCATTCCGTAGTAATTGGATATTCATGTTTAGGACTCACATTAATTTATTACTTCATAAAAATGTAGATACATTTTTTTTTGCAGTAAATATAGGAAATACGTAATAGGTAACACAAAAGCATGGAGCTGTTCGAATGTTTGCGGTACGAAATGTAATTTATCAACTGAATTATGGTGTCTGAATTGGTTCTGCAAGTTTGCTAGCGTGTTATTTAGTTCCCCTGTGGGCCCAGCAGCTAGTTTGTCTTTTCTCCTCAGCCAATTCCTATTCCAACTAATTGGCTCTGGTATTGTACTGTATGGCAATACTGTGTGCGATTGGGAGAAAGGGCCAGAGATCTGCATTCATTTTGGCTTCACAGAGATTGCTTACATTTCATAAACCAGGGCCACACTAGGGGTATTGCGCAGTGTTTGAATGCATTTTGCAGGCAGTTTTTTATTTATTTATTTGGTGTGTGTATGTGTGTAGTGAGTGTGTGTTTGTGTGTGTGTGTAGTGAGTGTGTGTCTTTGTGTGCACGCGTGTGTGCCTTTGTGTTGCGTAGCACTTCATCCATGGTGCAGTTGGAGTGACAGAGCTGAGAATTGGATGGCCCCCAGAGAGAGCCCTGACCAGGGGCACATCTATCACTCCCACTGCACACAGTAGACACACACACACACACACACACACACACACACAGCCTTTATCCTTGTTATTTATTGTGATAATGGGCCAAAGTCAGGAGAGTTCTGCTCCAGCATAGCCTCCATCTCTATCTCACTGCACTGAGCCAAGATCCATACAAGAGAAGAGTTCTCTCCAAGAACTCAGAACTTTTACTTAAATACGTGGGTTAATGGTGTTAGGGCCTTGCCCTGCTGTCCTTGAATGTAGGAGGAAAGACTTCTCTAGAAGAACTTGGAACCTTTACTTAAACATGGCTGTTAAGGGTACAAGGGACTTTTTGTCCCCAAATACACTTTGATTGTGAGAAGGAACAATTGCCTGTGTGTAGTGTATTCACTCAAGTTCACGGTTCTTTGTTCTCTGTGTGTCTATGACATTCTGAAGAGGGACTGTAGCTGACATCTAACACAAGTGGAGAGTCTCTTGACAATCCCATTATTCTATAATTTAACGTCTATTTTACGGATACGATTTTTACAGAGAAATCGCTCCATGCGTTCTGGAGACTCCTTAGGGGGGTGTTTTTTATGTGTACGAAAAAGGTTGTTCCCAAGCACATTTCTGTTTTTTTCTTTTTTATTTGATAGACATCTGAAAGCTCGGCAGAGTTTGCAAGGCACCCCGCCACTAAGGAAGCGCTAATTGTGTGTCAGCCGACAGCTGTAGCACCTGAAGTTTTCAAAGTTGCCCAACAAAGCAGGGCATAACAAGAGCTCACAGAGTGTGAGAGCAGAAGAAAAAAACGGAAAATGGTGGAAAACAAAAAAAGAAGATGTCAGGGGAAACATCAAACCAGCGTGGGAGCTATCTCGTCTCACAATGGCAGCTATTAAATTGATCTTGACATCCTGTGCTCACGTTTCTCGCGCCACCAGCCACATCACACAAAGTAGGCCACATCACTTTCGGTGCATCGACTAGCGCTGCTGTTTTTCTAAAGTGTTCAACATCTTTCGTCGTTTGATTTAAAAGCAATAACAAAAAAAAAGAAAAGAAAAGCAAAGAAAAGCGAGGGGGGAAAAACGTCAAAAGGGACTTGGGCGGGATGGAACACTGATGGAGGTTGCTGAGAGCAACAGTCGCAACAGTGGCAGCAGCAGCAACAACCATGTGCTCCAGGGCCTCCATTTTTCAGCCTGGCTGGTAATAGCGTGAGATCCGGTGCATGGCACCGAGGTCACCAGAGAAGTCAGGACCCCGAGAGGTGGTGAAAAGAGAGAGAGAGAGAGAGAGAGAGAGAAAAAAAAGACAGTCATCTGTTCGTTCCCTTCAGCCAAAACACCATGGGGAGGACAAGCGTCTGTAAGCTGGAAATGTCAAACTGCTTTGTCATGTTCCATCTCAGTCAGAGACAGAGAGAGAGAGAGAGAGAAAGAGAAGAGAGTGAGAGAGAGTGAGAGAGGGTGAGGGAGCAGTGAGAGAGAAAGAGAAAGGGAGAGAGAGTGAGAAAGGGTGTGGGAGAGAGTGAGAGGGTGAGGGAGCAGTGAGAGCCAAGAGTGGAGAACCATGTAGAGGGCAGCTCTCCTGTGCTATTGTCACTGGCATTATTGGTACTGTTCTCCTGTGTGTGTGTGTGTGCGTGCGTGCGTGCGTGCGTGCGTGCGTGCGTGCGTGCGTGCGTGCGTGCGTGCGTGCGTGCGTGTGTGGTAGTGGGGGGTCTTACTGACACCTGTGAGAGACCAGAGGCCATGTTGTATAGGCTCACTTGACTGAAATGAGGGATCAAATGAGTGTTGGTCCGTATGTCTGTTTTGGTGACTCTTATGTCAGAAGACAAATGTTGTTGTCATTGCTTGGATCCCACGGGAAGTAGTAACCCTTTTCTTTGTTTTTGATGAGTCATGTAATAATGATCCCACGGGGGAGTAGTAACTTTTCCTTTGTTTTTGATGAGTCATATAATAATGTGCTGTCTTTCTCAGCCAAATGACTTGTATAAAAGACAATTGTATTGAAGCATACACACTGAAGCAAATATTTCTCACACACGTACACATACACTGTCATGGTCCTGCAGGGTCATAAAGTTCCCGAAGGAGGATGCTGAATTTCCATTCTCCCATTCCTGCTGGGCCAGGATCAGAATTTGAATGGGACCTTTCAGTCTCCACCTCTAGTCTCTGGGCCACTGCTGCCCCCGATCCATTATGAGACACGCAGCAGAGCCACATTAACCTTGAGTTTCTAGGACACCGGGCAGGACACAGCCTGCGTGTTGCCTAGTTTTTCCACAGACCCAATCGCCTTAAGGCCTGTGATGTTGTGACACTGAATTTTTGAAGGTAATGCATCTCTCTCCTCTCTCTTTATCTCTCCCCCTCTCTCTCTCTCTCTTTTTCTTTTTTTTTGCTGCCTATTCTCTCCTCTTTTTTGGTTTGTATCATGCATACACTTGGCAGAGTGTGGCTGTCCAAGAGATTCTCCCCAAAAGAGAGTTATTTCGAACATTTAGAGCAGAGGGTATATTCCTCTTTTCATAACATTATCTTTACTGTTGTTCTTCAGTGAAGAGAAGATTGATTGGGTCTTCCGAGGGGACACTAATGTGAATAGAAGACATTTACTCTTGTCAATTTAATTCCCCGTGGGGATTTTGTATAGATTTTTATTGTGGACAAAGTAAGGTTTGATTTGATTTGTCTGAGTGGATTATGTAGTGGATTATATAATGACACCACACAACTTCTGATGGTGGCCAAGATTGAGGCAGCAGCAGGACTTTGAAAGTAAACATTGTCGGTTGTTTCCGCGTGAGCTTGTTTTCCTTCGAGTACTGGGCCAGCAGATGGGAGGAAGTGTATTTGCATAATGGCAGCGGCCATGGCTGCTCTCCCATCTCCCAGGGAGAAGTGGGATTTCTTCCTGTGAGCTGTTAAAAGAGGACTCCTATTCCCCTCCTCTGTCCTTCTATCTCTCTCTCTCTCTCTCTCTCTCTCTCAGTCTCTGTCACTCTCTCCCTCTCTTCTTGCTCTCATTCTTGCCCCCTCTCTTTCTATTTACTCTCTCTCACCCATCCCCTCTTCATCTTCCAGTCTTCTGTTTTTCTCGTTTGCCCCCCTCCCTGCTTCGTCTCTCTCTCTCTCTCTCTCTCTCCATCCCTCCCTCCATCCATCCTTCCCTCCATCTCTCCTTCTCTCTCTCTCTCTCTCTATTTCCATTTCTTCTCTAACTTGCCACATCTCTGCTGATTGTCCGCCCACCAGCAAGCTGTGCCACACTTCATGGTGACTTGGGCCAGCGCTCGACAGGGTGGGGGTGGGGGGGCGCCGGGGAGGACAGGGGTGTTGTAACAGCACGCTCATCCCTCTCTTGTGCCCATGACACCCCACCACCACCGCTGTGTCTTCAGCACTTAGATGTACACAAGCTGTGATTAGCTGGGAGTTAAATTCCCAGCCTTAGCTGTGCACTCAACACCAATATGAAATGTCCTCTCTCTCTCTGTCTCTTTCTCTCTCTTTCTCTCTCTCTCTCTCTCTCTCTCTCTCTCTCTCTATCTATCTCTCTCTTTCTTTCTTTCTTTCTTTCTTTCTCTTCCTCTCTTTCTCTCTAAACCAAATGAGATGCATTGCCTTTTGCCTATCTTGTTTCGGGGTGTATGAGACTCATACATACGGAACCAGTGGTCGTCTCTTTATGTCTGTTATCTGCAGGAAGTGGTCGTGATTGCTTTTCATAACCAGCGGGCTTGCCCACAGACTGGTTTGTCTTCGGCTGTGCGACTGAGAGGAAAACCGTCTCTCTCTCTCTCCCCTCGGTTTGAGTCTTTGAAGTGAATATCGACTTTTGTTTCATACATTGTGGGAAACCATTGTTTTTTTTTATTTAGACATAGGTGGCAGCCAGCGTGGATGCAGATTAAAGGCATCACATAATGGATGGGATCTTCAGCTTATGAAAACTGATTGTCCTGCATGGACCTTGCTGTCATGTTCTGGTATTTGTTCTTAAAATTAATGTTTTTTTTTTTTTTTTTTTCTTTTTTTTTTTCAAAAGCGCAAATTATTGCTATTTCTTCATGATGATTTCCAAGACAGATGTTTGGACATCTGTTTTACTAAGGCTCTCAAAAATTGCTGATTCATCCAGGCACACACACACACACACTAACACACAGATGTTCTCTCTCTCTCTTTCTCTCACACACACACACCAATATACTGTCATTTTCAGAAAATATCATTAATATCATTGTTCCTTTGTGTGAAATTATGTTATCCTATTTGTTGGTATACTTTTATATGTCAAATACAAAATATTAGATACAGTATTGCAGATATTAACAACACCCAAACTTGCATGTCAGTATTTTCTCAAACTTTTGTTTTGGTTTATGATATAGGCTTTAAGGCAATACATCTTATATCAACATTTATATCAATCAATATGTCAGGTAGAACATTTGAATTAGCTGACTGACAAAACACAAGATCTCCCACAAAGATATTTTTGCAACCTCATTTATGTGTATGTAATAAACTGCTGTATATTGCAAAGGCAGTTGCTATTGGATCAGATGATAGTAATATAAAACCATTGCTATTTGAGCCATCTCCTGACTAATCTAAAGACCTTTTCTTCTAATGTGGACATACAGTACCTTTGGAAAAACTATATTATCTTCAGTTCTTTTGAAAGAGACTAGCTGTTTCTCCATATACTTGATTCCCTGTTTAAATCCTGTCTTTTGTCATGCTCAGACACAGTTCTAGATAGGCTACAATTATTTTAATATATTTTGGTCTTTTGGATGTACGATGTATGAAATAGTCTGAAGCGTATGAACATGCCCACCACTACGGTGTACATAGATAAGGGTATTCCTAATCTAAAACCTATTCATCCTTATATTTTCACATAACTCAAACACACACCTCTGAGGAGCCGAGTGTTAACATTTGGACACTAGTGGATTAGCTGAGGCTATCTGGCAGGACAGTGACTCTCCGGCTCCGTCCACACTGGCACGCTCCAGCCAAGCCATTGCCAGTCAGGCTGTCGGCTCTTGGATGTGGCCCAGGCCTCCCGCCCACCCTTCATGCCCAGCGAGGAGAGCCTGTGTCTGGGTTGCGATCGCTTCATCTTGCCCCTTGTTTGGCTGGAGGGAAGCGAGAAGCTGGGCTGTCAACTTGTCCATGGAGGACTCGCTTGATCTCCTCCCTCTGTGATTAATAGCCTACATTATAAATCAGAGCGGATCAGTGGGGTCTGTCTCCTTAAGAAACACACACACACACACACACACACACACACACACACACACACACACACTGAGCATGAGTGATACCTTCAGGTGGAAGGTGGATTCACCAGCGAGAATATGCATCATATATCTGTCAATCACATGACTTGTAGACACGATTGGATGATTGATGAAAGTTGTTATTTCCATCAGTATAATTACTATGTTCCTTGTGCTGTACTGAGGTTGTGTTAACACACCAGCTGTTTATCTTAAATGAGCTTTTTCATCTGCATTATCTGCATTGTCATATTGTCTTGATTTATTGTGGGTATCCTAAGCTAGTAGGGCTTTTCAGAATATCGAATCTTAAAGCAGTCAAATCCCTATAATCTAGTGCAGGAAATGTACACAGAAACTACAGATCTCTAACTCTCAGATAACAAGAGCGCACAAGTGTGTTACTCGCGACTAATTAGCCTGTCTGTTTCCACAGCAACTTATGCGCTCGTCAGTGTTCCACATGTTCATCCTCAGCATGGTCGCCGTGGACGTGATCGTTGCCGCCAGCAACTACTACAAAGGCGAGAACTACACAAGAGTCTACGACGAGTTCTACATGGCAGAGGTGAGGCATCTTACATAGGAAGACGTCTTAAACCTCAACTTAGATAAACAAGTTCAATCTCGGAAAGAAATCATATGCCAAACAAAGAAAGCTAGCTAATTGTTGTAAATCACAATTTGAGAAACTTTTAGAATCAATCTCCTTTTTCAGTCAGGTGTTGATATGTTTATTTTGGGGGGGGGGGGGGGGGGGGACGCTATGCGAGAGACAGGGAAGGAGAGAGTGAAAGAAACAAATCCAGAGAGAGAGAGAGAGAGAGAGAGAGAGAGAGAGAGAGAGAGAGAAAGAGAGAAAGATGCGTCCACATCCCATCACGTCCTAATCTCCACATTTCGAACACTGACAGTATGCTGAAGAGAAATAAATAAGTCAGTGGTTGAAATGGTGTCTTATCTCAATGAAATCACAGCAGAGCTGCAGATACTGTTGCCAAGAAGCTGCACATAGTTTCCTTGTCATCTCTTCAATCCGAAATCCGCAGATTAAATCAGGTGATGAGTGACAGCCAAGGAGCCAAACAGCCTGTGGGCATTCTCCATTTTTTTTTACCAGTGTTTCTGCAGGGATTCTCTTTGTGTGTGTGTGTGTGTGTGTGTGTGTGTGCACAGGTGTGTATGTGGAGCTGTGCATATCTCCACATGTTCTATATGCATGCTTTTGTGTGTGTGCACATGTCCTTTGTGTGTGAATATGTGTTCATGTCTTTACACATGCTGTGTGTGAGTACCTGTCTGCCTGCCTGCTCGTGCCTGTGTGTGTGTGTCTGTGTGTCTGTGTGTCTGTGTGTCTGTGTGTTTGTACTGTGCCGTCTGTCTGCCTGCTTGTGTTTGTCTGTGTGAGTGTAAATGTGTGTTTGCGTGGTCGCCTTTGTGTGTGTGTGTGTGTTTGTACTGTGCCGTCTGTCGGCCTACTACTGTGTGTGTGTGTGTGTGTGTGTGTGTGTGTGTGTGTGTGTGTGTGTGTGTGTGTGTGTGTGTGTGTGTGTGTGTGTGTGTGTGGCATCAGTATGCAGGCGGTATGGTGGGAACAGAGAGGGATAGGGGAGTGAGACCACCCGCCTCCTCACAGCTGAAGGCCAGAGATAAGACCAGGGAATCACCCCCCAATATTCACAAACCTGCGCCACGCTCTAGATCATCATTAATCCGCTTCATTATTTATTTTCCATCAGCCCCGGCTAGGTGAGGAGACAGGGAGGGAAGAGGAGGGGAAAATGGCTCTTTCAAATTATTTCCTCTTTGTCTTTTTCCTTCATCCATCTCTCTCTCACTCTCTCTTTCTCTCTTTCACATGCCATGTCTGTTCCTCTCTATCTTTCTCTCACTCTCTCTCTTTATCATATGCTGTTTCTCTCGCCCTCCCTCGCTCTCGATCTCCCACCCTCTCTCTCTCTCTCTCTCTCTCTCTCTCTGTCACATATAATCTCTATCTCACTCTCTCTCACACTCCCTCCCTCTCCGCAGAAATGAACATGTTTTCAGTCAGCCTCTTAATTAATTTCATCTCCAATTTGATCACCCTTCTGCGTTTACTCCGCCTTTGTCTCATTTTATGGAAGGAATTCAATAGGTAATGGCAGGAAATTAGCCAGGTGATTTTGTTCAGGAAATGCATTTACGGTAATAGCCTGTGTGTCGTTGTTACAATTTGGTGTCATGATGGAGCTTGTGCCAGAAGTTGCCGTGCTCACACACAAACATGAGTTCACACACATACACACACATACACACACACATACATTACACACACACACACACACACACATACACACACACACACACACATACAGAGAGAGAGGGGGGGAGAGAGAGACAAACACCTCGCATGGAAATACATGAACCACATTGTTTCTCTCGACACACACACATTTTCTCTGTGGTATCTGTACTGTGCTGGACCTGAGCCCTGTCTTGTCTCATCAGGTGGCCTTCACCTTTTTATTTGACCTGGAGGCGCTGCTGAAGATCTGGTGTCTGGGCTTCACCGGCTACATCAGCTCCTCCCTGCACAAGTTTGAGTCACTGCTGGTGGTGGGAACCACTCTACACATATACCCAGACCTGTATCACTCCCAGTTCACCTACTTCCAGGTATAGCTTACATATTTACACACACCTAGACCACTCCCAGGTCACCTACTTTCAGGTACAGCTTACATATTTACACACACCTAGATCACTCCCAGTTCACCTACTTCTAGGTACAGTTGCAAAAATACTTTAATCTTTGCCACTCCCAGTTCAGCCAAGCAAGTTTAGTGAAAGAGAACCACTGAAAGCTTTGGTGAAAGCAGACCGATAGTATTGCCGAACAATCCCTTTAAACCGAACAATCCCTTTAAACCGAATGCGTCAGGCAAGATCATAATGTGAGAAGATAACGACATTGCAGTGGGTTCTGGACTGTTCTCCAGGAGCACTTTTGCAAGGAATAAACTGTGCCTTTTCTGTTGATCAAAACAATTAAATTTGCAGACACATTCCTGTAGCTTGTAGCTTAGATTTAAAAGGCCCAAGCCACATCGCCTCAAACGGACTGTGACATTGTTAATCAGGGTACGTGATTTTTAGCCCACGTTTTGTGCTCACTTTAATTCCATGACAAGCTATTTTTTGTCAAAATCAATATAGCCAATCCAATAAACGCACCCATTCTGAAGAATTGATTTAGTCCTAGCATGTAAAATGTATAACATTCATAACTTGTGATGCGCATTTACTGTAGTTTGGTACTGAAACGAACTTACATCTTTGCTTAAATGTGAAATGTTTCAACAGCCATTCTGGCACTTGCTGTGGTGCAACTGGATGAGGAAAGGTCAGCTTTTGAGATGGAAACTTGGGTTTTTCTTAGTACTTTCAGTTTTTACTCTAATAGGATACATACCGTGATACGAAATAATTGTCTTTTAGTCTCTTTCTGCATACCGTTGTGGCCATGCCAAGGAAAGAGACCTTTTGTGGTGCCATAGTCTAATTATGAATGAATAGACATAACAAGGAAAGTCACGTTGTGTATTTACATCATGGATGACATTTGTTTACTGCTGAAATGCCATTCAAAGGGAAGTTGCTCAAATTGGACCTCTTCCCAGATGCCTTTAAAGGGGTTTAAACTTTTAAAATTAACATTATTACATTTTTTTTTTTGGGAGCCACAGGATACGTGTTGACTTTGAGGATGTCTAGTATAGAGTAATTACATTAATCCATAACACAAGTTTGCTCCTGCTTCCTTGATAATACAGAAATATGTTGGCTTAGGCATAATGCACCTCACTTCCAATAATGGGAACGTGAAATGTATTTGTCAGATAGATCAAATCAGAATTGGGGAGTGATGGTTTGTGATTAGTGCATTTCGCCATGCCTCTATCCAAAATCCTCGCCTCTGTGTTTTTAATTCGTTGCCGGAGTTTAAGACAACCTGCCAGGGTGGAATAGGCCGTTTTTGTGCGTGTCCGCTGCCAAACTATGGCTCTTACAGTAGATAAATGTATCAAAGCCAATGCTAGTTCACCTGAAATATTTACATCTTTCCAGGTAGCACTGCAATACCTACAAAACGTCTAAGACTCCTACATTTGACCTTTATCCAGGTACATCTAGATTATTTACCTAATTCAGGTGAAGCTGAAACACACAAGGTCACCATTTTTTTTTTTTATCCAGGCCAAACAGTCCTTGGCAGTTCCTTGGCAACTTCTTTAATATAAATCAACTAAGAAATAAATACACAGAAATAGTAAGTAGAACACTAATAGGTGGGGATGAAAGAACATTTATTTTGGTCTCCGTTATGATGGCACATCCCCTGGTTGCACTCTAAGTTGTCCATTATAGCAGCTCTCACTGTTAAGCCATTTGTGCTGAGGGGACCAATTCAACTGCAAAATAAATATATTCATTTTTCCATTTATTTGACCCCCCCCAGACAGGTATTTCATATCCCGGAGAAGCTACCATGAAGGGCAGTGATGCTCACCTGGTCCACTGGCAATGACATGCTTAAATGCTCAATCCATCAAGAAGAACCCCAAATATTATGACTCAATCTATTTTTACCTTTGAGGCAATGAAAATGTCTCCTGTGAGAGAGAAGTCGTCAATCAATCTTTTGCGACTTCTTGCAGTAATTTTCTCGTTGATGGCAGGTTTTCACGCTTCATCACAGTAGCAGGTTTATGAATGCCTGTTTGATTAGATATTGTTGTCTATATCTTTTAAATACACTGACTGTTGGACCAAAACAACTGCCAAAAACTATTTCTCTTCAACCAAATACTTGAGAAAATATGTCCAGCTTTCGTGTGACAATTCGAGGACTCACTACACTGAAGTGGAGTTCTGATGAGACTGTAAGACTCAGGTGCTTGAACTCTTGTGAGATTTTGAGTAAAATGCTCCCTTGTCTGCTTAAGTTTAAGTTGTATAGCTACTGAGCTAATGGAACCTCTGAGACGTTGACCCAAGCTAAAGAAACATGTGGGCTATCGTCAAACTAGAACAAATAAACAGGCTGCCAAGTTAATCGGCCACTATTAGTTTAAATAGCAGCTATTTGAGCGATGCTTACCTTAACATGAATAACTGTGCTAGATTGTAGTCTACATTAGGCTATACCAGTCCCTCCAGTCAAAAGTAACTAACATTGCAGGATAAAGCAAGGGTTTGTTGTGATTGTTGTTGATATGGGAATTCTCAAAAATTCGGGTAAAATTGTAGCGACTGCAGTTATTTTGCGGAGATAGGCAAATTAGCATAGCCAGCTAAATACTGTAAAACGAGGGCAAAATGAAAGTCCAGAGCAGTTTAGTTTTAGTTTGCATTAAATGTTCAACTGTTCAAAATGTAACCTAATAGGCCCTACCGTTAACTTGAAAAGAATTAGGCCTATTTATTGCTTGTTTTTTATGATAAAAAAAATAAACATCCCCCCCCTCTGTTTTTTTTGACAAATCGCACCCTGATTATAAGTAGGGTTGTATAGTGGTCAACGCCAAATATCAACCAGGAATGTTGAGAACTGTAGTTTAAACTACACAACTTAACGACAGTGTTTGGGGTTGTCCGGTCGAACTATGGATTTAGGAAACACCTGTGTCACTTAACGATGGTTCATGCTATGTAAGTTACATATGTTGACACTTCGGTAGTTCAAACTATGGTTTTCGGAAACACTTGCATCGCAGCTGCATAGTTCCAACTATGTAAGATGCTCATGTAGTTACCAACTATGCGTTTATGAAATGTACCCCTGAATTTGTAGCCAAAAAGAGGGTATTAGTATGAGATGCACAGATCTGGAATCAGTAATAAGGTAGACAAAGAGTGGGTATCAGTATGAGATACACAGATCTGGAATCAGTAATAAGGTAGACAAAGCGAAGCCCTTCTTTTTTAATGTGGCACCACCGGCCTTCGCTGGTCTGTGACCATGCATCCTTTAATACAAATTAAATGCCCCATTTACCTCTGTTTTCCTCCATCACTGAGTCCAGCTGTCACGACACAAAGTGGCAGAGAATGGCATATGGATATTAATGTCTGCCAGTTTAACACATTGATTAGACGGCTCAGGGAAATCCATCACTTTTACAGTGAGGAGAATTGCATGGAGAATACATAAACATTTTGCATGTCAGGCCTCTTTTAACAAGAACATTTAAAACCTGGGTTGGGTTGCTGTTGGTGCACATAATGAGCTAGGGTCCAATAAATACTTTTGATCAGTGGGCCTATCTAATCACGTTTATTCTTTCTTTCGAAATGTGTTTAAAATCCATGGACAGGGGCGGACTGGCCATCGGGGATACCGGGGGAATCCCCGGTGGGCCGACGAGGTTGGGATGGTCCAAAATACCAGACCACGTCTATCATCAACCGGTCCTCCCACTTATACCGCCGGCACCTTCAACTATTTTCCATACTTCTCAGAACACGTATAATTTCCTCTATTAACTATAACAGTTAAACCACTGACTGATTTTTATACTCCTCCTCGCGATCTGTATTCACACTCATGGTGCCTATTTTTCGAAAATGTTCTGAAGTGTCTTCTGAAATGTGTTCCTACGGACTTCAGAAATTCAACGTAAGAAACGATCTCCACCTTATTAATAAACACCTGAAAATGGGTTCTTACACAGCCGAAGTGTTCTCAGCTGTGCAGATTGAGGATGAGGATTCTTAAATTAAACGCACCTGGATTTGCATATACGACCCGCCAGGGCACGCAACCGTAGTGACGTGTGCCGTCAGCCCTTCTAACACGGAGCGGCCCGTGGGGCATCTGGTAGTTTTGAGGAATTGCATTTAGGAAAACTCTGGGCCATTTATGACTGTTATTTCGCGTGACAGTGACAGTGATACAAGGTAAATTGTGGCGTTGACTTGGCCAATGTTAGCTTGCTTTTCACAGATGAGGTAACGTTCACTACCAACTAGCCTAGCTAACGTTAGGTAGATAAATGTCCAAAATTGAGACCGTTATGATCTGGTAAAATAAGCAAGCTGGCGCTATTGTCATCATCGAGATTATCTACTTTAACATGTTAGCCGTAGTCACTTGTTTACAATCGATGAGCAAGCTATCCATGGTGGAAGTTGTAAAGAGAGCAATCTTATAATTTCTAACCAGCTAGCTTGTTATGCTATAATCACCGTGTTACACACAACACTAACATTATAAACAATGTTAATATGTTATCTAGATTAGATAGTGAGGTCATACTAACACATGAGTATAATGATATTGTTTTGTATTATCATGTGACTATAATGCGCCCGGGCCAGCAGAGTTAGTTTAGGTTCTGTTACTTAACTTATTGTTTTGTTATGCACCTTCAACACCCCTACACACACACAATCACACACCCAGCATGCAATACTACTGATACCACTGATGTTCACACCCCATCGTATGTTCTATTCTGTTCATTTCTACAATATAGTTCATACTAATTCTACCCTCTGATTCCAGTTTCTTTATTGTGTGGATATTCATTCCTTAATGTTCTGTAGTTATACGTATAACCATCTGATACTAGCCCAGAGTTAAGCCTATTCATCTAGCAACCAATACCTACCTTGGAGTGTTACAATAGCCAGTATCATTTTATTCCATGTGTCCACCCAGGCAAATTGGTGGATCCAAATGTTATTAAAAAAAAACATATACGATGTAATTTCTTTGTAATCATCCAAAATAATGTTAAGTGTATGGGTATTTTTCCAAGTAGGCCACTGACTGGTCTATACGTGCGATGCATCGAATGGGCAACGCGCAGTGTATTGAGTGGGCAGCGCGCCGTGTACTGAGTGGGCAGCGCAGCGTGTATTGAGTGGGCCGGTCTGACAGTAACTCCCGGGCCACTTTTTTCCCCCAGTCCGCCCCTGTCCATGGATGCGTGTTGTCCGTCATTAGCTTCAGTGCTTGCAAGTTATCCGGCTGGCATCTGAGTCATCTAAAATACATAGAATACTTGTGATATGTTCAGTGATAAGCAGATTATTTTTTCACGCCACACTTATCTTTGACAACTTTTGTCCTTAACTAAAATGACTAAAACTGAAACTGAAATTTTAATGAACTAAAACAAAATAGAAATTAATCCATGAAATACAAACTAAAGTGAAACTAATGAAACCTCTGGTGAAACTTAGGCTACTAAAACTAAATGGAAATTCAGATTGAATACAAACATATTATCAAAATAAATATGAATTTGACAATGGAAATCTATTATAACCTTGCCATACAGAATGTTCTTGTGGTGCCTACAGTACGCACTCACTTTAGAGGGTTTTTTGGTAACTGCATTTAATGTGATGTGTGTTGCATTGTGTTGGGTGGTTTATGGAGAGAGATCATTTGTGTTTTTTTTTAAACATTAACGATTAAACATATACAAAAAATGAAAGGAAATGTTGTTTCAGTTTTCTTAGTCCCCTATCAGAGGAGCTTGAAGGCCAGTCTATCAGCCTTAGCTTTGTAGTGAAGCACCCATATTCATGAGTCCAAGTTATGCAATGTTGTTAGACATAATTGCATAAGTCATGAATGCATTCCAGCAGTGAGTTTTGTGAAGTTCTTCATGCAGTTTCCATGTTCCTGAAGTACTTAACCCCTTTATTCTCTTTGAAGAAGTAGCTTTAATATCCCTTAATGTTATCACCTTATGATACCATGGAAATAGAAAGTTTTCAAGGTTTGTGTTGAAATGTTGAGCTAATGAATTTCATAGCACAAGGATATGCATAGCAGTGAGAGCAGTGTCTTCTCCGTCTTCTCTGGCATCACATATATAAACAGTCTGAACGAAATAATCAGAGAGTGCAATTTAACTAGATATCCCGGGTATGTTATTAGGAGAAGCACGACCTTCATAACCTACTGCGACAGAGCTGGGGTGTTCAGGCTTAGAGTCTGAAGAGCCCTTCAGAGCCCCAGTCCTGCAGCGGATGTAATTATCTTCACTCTTTTATCACCCAGGATTATCTGATGTAACTCATCAAGAGGCTGTCTTAAGGGGAGACCCTCGTGTCTGACACACTGTCCCTCTGTTTCTTTTTTGGTTAGACGTGTCTCATGTAACCATGAAATACAATGAAATATATATGTCTTAAGAAATTAACAGCACAGCACACGTAAAAAGTCTGGTATTAGGGAGATCAGAAGATCAGACACAGAGAGCCAAGGCTAATTCTCCACGATGCTGTGTCAATTGGATGTCGGAGACCTGATTGGGAGGGAAGGGGGGGATCTTTTGTTGTCGCAAATTTGAGTCGAAATGTCCACCTTAGTTCGACTCATATGTCTCAGACAAAGCTGATCACAGAGATACACATCAAGGCGGAAAGCTGAGCTAGATCAAGGCGAAAGGACTCACTGGAATCACGGTGCTGCAGGATAAAAGCTAATTCACAAGGAGACCAGGAGATTCTGAGATTGCCTTCAGATGTTTCCTCAGTGAACATCATTCACTCAGTGTGCTCAGATGTGTTGAAGGGCTTCTTGCTTTCAAAATCTGTTTCCCCCCCGATATTTCAGTGTGAAGGTCTGCGATTCACCGTGGCAGTTAAGAGGAAACATCAGAAACAAATAATGAAAAAAATAAATAAAGATTCACCACATTTCATAATAGATCCAAAAGCCAGAGGCTGGAAATGTGAGTTGGAGAGCTCTAGGGTTAAAACTTTGCAGATCAATAGTTATCCGTGGCCCGTTATCAAATCCTGACCAAGATGCATAGCCTTTGATGAATGGTCACCGATAGCAATTTGGGTTCTCTGGTCGAATAACAAAAATAGTGCACAACCATGTTATTTCTGGTTGCGCTTCCTCCATTTTATCAATTCCTCCAAAAATCAATTGTCCTAGCGCATTCTGTATGATTTCATATTTTTCGATTTGGGTTTGGGTAAGCCTCGGCGCCCTAATAGAACTGGTGAGAACCACCCATAAAAATGCATTTCTAAAACTACTTTCCACCAAATTCTTTTGTGTTCTACATATTTTTAGGTCTGTAATTCATATAATATTATAACACTACTTAATAGTACATAATAATAATAATAATATAATCATTATTATGATATGATATATCATTTTATTTTTATGCTTTTTAAGTTTTCATTTAGTTTCATTTTACACAGTTTTTTCGAATTTGAAAGGTGATGTTTTATAGCCTCAACATACTGTATGTCCTAAGCCATATGTCATCCATGTGTCAATTGCACATATATTAGCCCTATAGAGCCCTATAGCATTGTGTTTTGTCCTAGGTGCTGCGAGTGGTGCGTCTGATTAAGATCTCCCCAGCGCTGGAGGACTTTGTGTATAAGATCTTTGGGCCAGGGAAGAAGCTGGGCAGTCTAGTGGTGTTCACGGCCAGCCTGCTCATCGTCATGTCCGCCATCAGCCTGCAGATGTTCTGCTTTGTGGAGGACCTGGACCGCTTCACCACCTTTCCCAGGGTAAAACACATACACAACACACGCACACACACACATGCACGCACACGTACACATGCACGCAAACACACACACATGCACGCAGACACATGCACTAAAGACTAATAGTTAGACATTGTTTCTGTCTCATGCACTTGCAAATACTTTACACATTTGCCTTTATGCATGTGAACAAGCTACGTAAACCCAAACAGACAGATCCTAAACAACTTAAGTGAACGGGCCTTAGGGATAAACATGCAAGGTCATGTTCATTCCTTCCCTCATGGATAATTATGAATAGCAGTTTGATGATTTTGAACCCAAAGACTGAAGATACAATCTATATCTCTTTTTGTTTTCTTATGCGTCTAGTAAAGACATGCCTGTTTCAGACTCTCTCCATATGAGGGTAGCCCTCAGCTTAGCTCTTTGATGCAGACTGAGACTGATCGTCTCTTCTTTCTCTTTCTCATTAGCAAAATTATTTTTATCCCTCTCGTTTGGCACTTAGTGGAGAGAATCCAATCATCCCTGTGCTATGACGCACACCAACGGACTCCTCTAAACAACCTTTTTCATCCAGATGGCATGATTCCAATATGATATAAAAACGCCCCCCCCCCCCCCCCCATATAGACCTGTTGCAGAAGTGATCTGGATGTGTGATGACTGGGTGTCTGAGTGAGTGTGGCCAGCCTTACTGAGCAGCCCAGGGGGAATGCTGGGCTCTCATCTGTTCTAGACCTTCATTTGACCTCTCTCACTCTCTCTCTCTCTTTCTCTCTCTCTGTCTTTCACTCTCTCTTTCTCACTCTTCCTGTCCGTTTCTGTTTTCTTTTGTCTTTCTCTCTCTCTCTCTCTCTCTTTCACCCTGTCTTTTTCTTTCTCTGGAGGCCTTGTTGCTCTCAAAAGAACAACTGAAATAGTGAATGTTTTTTTCGTCAAATGCCAATTAAGAAAAAAATCCTCCATACTTTCCTCCTTGATATTTTCTGTATCAACAGCCAAACAACTAAACATCGTTGGACTAAACATCATTGGAGGATGTTTTAGACTTGAGGCACACATTTCTATGTCTATGGGCAGATGCTAGGAAGCCCTCATTGACTTAAGGTATACCCATGAAAAGAGAATTGATGAAATTGAAATTAAATCAAATTTAAGGTGGGATAATTTAGTATATCGAAATCCTTATACGTACCTGCATTTTATGTTTTAATTAGATGCCATCTACTTCATGTTAAAAGCTGCAGTGCTACAGCTAGCTTTTATATTATCGCTATCTCAAATTGCAGCCATAAAAGTAACCAATTTAAAGAGATGATTTTGAGGCAGTTAGCATTTGTTGTTTCTGGACAGCTGAATGGGCTTAAAAAGAGATAGCCTAATAAGCGTTTGCACATTAAAATCCTCGCAAAGACGATGGAGATCTGATGTGATTTGAGAGTTTTGTTTGGTGCAAAGTGATTGCACAGCACTTTCCAGGAGACAAACACAACGACTTTTTTCCTCTTTGTTTTTTTTTTCTGCCCTGCTCTCATTTCCTCTCCCTCTTTCTTTCTCTTCTCTTGGTCTTTACTCATTTGTTCTGGCTTTTGTTCTCTCAGTGATAAACACAGCGTTTTAGAAGTGGAAATGAATTCTTCAGAGCATCCTTAAGGGCCGTGCACGGCGTACACTGGCGTTGCGACGGCATTCGTGGCACGCGTGTGACTCCCGCAGCACCGCACGCTTCAAGTAGCCTCCTCAGCATGCGTAACGGCCCAGTCTTGAAGGAGGCGCTTGACATTTCCACCCCCCTTTGTTGTGTTGCTTATGGTGAGCGGGCCGCAAATGCCATAGCTGGCTAATGAGGAGGGTCGTGTTTGTTCACCACAGGGTTGTATTCATCTCTCTCAACCCCCCTCCCCCAACCACCCTCTATTTCACTTCCTTTGCTCTCTCTCTTTCTCTCCTTCTTTCTAACTTTCTCTCGATCTCTTTTCCTGCTCCCCCCACCCACCCCAACCCCTCTTTCTCTCGTGCAGGCTTTCATGTCCATGTTTCAGATCCTCACTCAGGAGGGCTGGGTGGACGTCATGGACCAGACTCTGGTGGCGGTCGGGCATATGTGGGCTCCCCTGGTCGCCATCTACTTCATCCTCTACCATCTGTTTGCCACTCTGGTAAACAAACTCTTCTTTGCACTGGGTTTCGTGCCGTATTCCCTCCACCGCCTATCAGTGAGTGTGTCAAGGTATTGGTTGCCCCCCGGATCAACAGAGGACCCGGCTCTGATCACTTTTTGAAGCAGCTAATTGATTGGTCCGTGTCATGACACAAGTCTCCAGGGCAAGGGGTCTTACGGAGCCACGGTGCTAAGTACCTCCCAGGGTGGTTAATTTAGGAGCTTTGCTCTAGAGATCATTGATCCCAACCTTATAGCTCTGGAAGTCATTACTCATATTTTATGATACCTGATACACTGTATATGAGCCCACACCAACACTTACAGTTGATTAAATGTGAGTGAGTTATGATTTATGTCCAATTTTCACTGATACAGCCTCTCCAACTGAGGTTTATGTGACGGTGTTTATATACTTGGAAGTCTGGGGAAAAACATGTCGAACTATAATCATGTCAGCAATCCTGACAAAAATGTTGAATCCTAATCAAAAATCAAATGTGTAATACGTAAGAGTGTCACAGAGAGGATGCTGGGAACATTTCCGAAGCCTTTACTTTTTTTTTTCTACAAAGATCGTCAATTTAGTTTAAGTCACACTTGTCAAAGTTTCACTTTTAACAAATTGAAACCTGAGTTCATTGTTCATCCAAAAGCAGTAATGTTATGCCAGAGGGTCTGTAATGGAGAAAAAATGATTGCATTAACACAGACCAGGTCAACTCCACCATGAGCATCTCCGGTTGCTCCGCTACCTCCCGCTAATATGGCCCTTTCAGTCTACTGCGACAGGTTGCTTTTGCTCGGCCCAGTGGTGCTGGAATGGGCAGCGCCCTCTCTATACGGGCCGTTATTAATGTACTTCACTCTCAGCAGCCACAGGGACCCGATGAGTCATGGAACCACACAGATTACCCATTCAGAACAATCCGCTGACCAATGGGTCTGAAATAGCTCCGAGAAGAACCCCTGCAGATAACCACATATTGTTATTCTCTATTTCTCTCTCTCTCTCTCTCTCTCTCTCTCTCTCTCTCTCTCCCTCTCTCTTTCTGCCAAAACAAGCTTTTTTAAAGAAAGACACGATAATGGATTCATTTTTTTCCCCTCCCTGCTCAAGGACCTCCTGCTTAATGATGTTTTCTCTTGCAAATATGAATAAACAAGGACAATAGGCTTTCATCCCTGTATGGCTACAGTTTCCCTTTGTTGGTTTAATTTAGTCTGTTCACTCACAGATTTTTTTAATCAAATTTTGGACAAAACCTTTTGAATTGCACATGTTTTGTAGAGGCTGCACGTTTGCGATATATATGTGGGTTGTTTCTGAATAAGTATTTAAGGTTCATATGCACATTTATTTATTTATTTATTTATTTATTACTTTCCAGATCCTTCTCAGCTTGTTTGTGGCTGTCATCCTTGACAATTTGGAGTTGGATGAGGACCTGAAGAAACTCAAGCAGGTAGGAAGCCTTTTTTGTGTTCACATTTTGTTTTGTTGTACCAGCAGGGGCCTGGTTAGTTATGTCAAGTTAGTTAGCCTTTGAGGACTTAATTTCGTTTTTTTTTTCTATGTAATAACAGCACAGCATAGGAACCCATGCTGTATATTAAGACTTAGTAGAAGTAAACATGTGCTCTCTCCTGTGATTTTAACTTGATGATGGTGACAGTTTAAAGGAAATCCATAGGGGTCAGATCCTTGATCAGGTGACGATGTTTTCTATCGCAGCTGCTAGTCTGATTATTGCTCTTGTATCAACTTGCAATCAGACACACACACGCACACACATTTTTGGCCCAGGTTGCAGTGCAATATTAGCATATTTGTTATATTTGTTGATTGAGTTGGGATTTTCTGAGACCATCTGGATATTTCCAGTGAGTCATGTTGTCGTTAGTCCACATGTTGTTAGGCAACATCAGACCTCATGCTATTTGGTGTTTACCCTGGTCATCGATTCAACTTTCAAAGCTGGTCTAAAGCTGAAACCAGCTGTTGCTGAAGAAAAAAAAAAAACGTTTCAGAGGAGATCATGTTCTTCACTCCCACATGGGCCCAGCTCGGCAGGAAACACAATTTGTCAGTTGTTTGACTGTATTATAATATCACTAGATTGAATTTCACCATAATTCTGGCAAATGGTTCGGTTCACGTAGCAAAGTTGTTTAAATCTGTGGGTGACATAGCATGGCTACAACAGCTATAGTTCATTGCTGTGTTCTCCATATTTAGGACATGTGGCTGGTTTGGTTGTCATTGTGCTTTTGATGACTCATCAATCAGTTAGCACATCTGATTGACTGACCACAGTGGGTCTCCCTGATTGCCACTAGATGGAGAAGGCCACACTATTAACCCCCTTAATCAACTGCAAATGACCCACCTCTGTGGTCACATGACAGTCAGGAAATGACTGTGAAAACCAGTCTGAGCAAAGTCTGTCTCCACGGATGTGCCCCACCCACTGTGCCCCACCCACCCACATACATCCCTCTACCCTAGGTAACAGTAAAAAAGAAAAAGCAGGAAGAGCCTTCTCTCTCAGTACCCCCGCCCCTGCCTTGCGTTACCCTGTCACGTCGCTCTATTCCGTCACACGGCTGGCCTGTTATCCCCCCAGTCACAGATGAGTGATCGGCCGTTGCTGCGGTAAAATTGCCTATTTTACAGGTGCTTCAAACACAGATGGCCGCAAACTAAAAATATACTGCTGTATTGTGATTGCCTGCCAAAAATAGAGAGAAAAGGGGGTGCCTTCTCTAAACAGTTGGCAACAAACCAATTTCCGGCACTGACCTTCATCATAACGAGGCTTTCACAGAGTGATGTGAAGCAAATAATAGTCAATATTTTGCTGTTGTTGTTGTTGTTGTTGCTGTTTTTGTTTTATTGTGTGTTGCAGTTTGGTTGTGGGCAACCTCTTTATTGTGTTGGCTCTTATTTTCCTTTTCCTTGTAGGGTTTGATAAACAGTATTCCCTGCTAATTTGGATTATGCCACACTGCACAAACCAACATGTTAGAGCACTCTCACATTAGTAAATCTCACATTAGCACTCTCAAGTATGTTCCTAATTCTCCACCCCCTTTGTCCAGTGAGATTTAGTTCTGCAGCTAGCTAGCCACATTTTCTACAGTCTGCCACACAAGTGAATAACTACATCTACTACTACTTCTTTCTGAGCAGCCATTTTAAGCCTGGAGTTTATACGCACACTGAAAAAAAGCATCAGTGAGAGCTCTCATCAGTATTGATAGTGAAACCAGCGTAACATAGCCGAACCCCCAGGGGTGATAATTGCTCCGCAGCCTGATTGGCCGACAGAACAAGGGCCAGCACTGGGAAAATTGATTTGCGTTGGCTGTTTTAAAAAAAAAAAAATGTAAAGGTGGTTTCTGTGAATGGTTGACACAGAGCCACCAGATACGATTGACATTTCCATTTTAGTTTGATTGGGCACAGTGGATGGCTGTGGGGATTGCTGGGATTGCCCTATAACCCTTACGCACCAGGGGGCCAGACCCATGGCAGGCGCTTATGTGTGCAGTATGATAATACGATCAGACCAGAGTATGTAAACAAAACGGTGCACTGGGGCCAAAGGCATGATTGGCTATGATGGGGGAACTTGTTTAGATTGTTCATTGTGAACAAGACTGGCACATGCCAGAAGGCTGTTTCAGAAGAGCGAAGAGCGGAAAGTCTGAGATGCACTTTATTGCAGAGACAGCTGGAGACCAGAGAAGCCCGAGAAATGAATGAATAAACGTGACTGGAGCTTGTCTTTGTATTATGAATGTGTTGTGACTGTCACACACACACACACACACACACACACTCACACATATCGTGCAGATAGTAGATGATGGTAGACTCGGGTGAAACTCATATGAGACATAATGTAAAAAAAACTGTGAGAACATGATGTAATCATTGATTTAAAAAAAAATTGTAAATGTAAAATATGCATCATGCTGGCTTACCTGCCTCCAGTAACGTAGGCTAATTGGAAATTGAATGCTGCATTTGGAGAATTAGATGTCAGCTAACTGGATGGCAGTCAGTTCCCAGTAAACCTTTAAGTGATGAGACCTCTGTGAAAGCGAGTGTTTTTTCCCGCTCTGATGGGGCTTGGCTCGCCGCCAGGAAAGCTGCCAGTGTGTATTGGAGCAGACACACCTGAGTCAAAGAGTGTTAATTAACTCGCCCCGACTGCCATTGTTTGAGTGTCTGTGTGTGTGCGTGTGTGTGTGTCTGTGTTTGTCTGTGTGTGCGCGTGTGTGTGTGTGTGTGTGTGTGTGTGTGTGTGTGTGTGTGTGTGTGTGTACGGGTGTTGTCTGCATTCAAATGATGACATAGTTGCTTTTGCACACAGTGCTCTGAAGCAGGCAGTGCATCCTCAGTGTGACTCAGCCTCTGGATCCATCCGTGTGTGTGTCTCCAAAATCCATCATCTGTAGTCAGTACGGTAAATCCTAGTACACGAATGACTTCAGGCGCTGAAGTGTGTTTACACAGTGTGTTTACGCTCTGGATGTGGCAGTGGTTGACGTATGTTCTGTTTCGGACTGGCTCGCCTCTTCTCTTACCAGGAGGGTTTTGCTGGTTCCATGGCCTAGTGCTGAGATGCAGGACCCAGCTTGTTGCCTTTGTTTGTCTTGAGGTTGTGTTGAGCTGCAAGTGGTTGGAGACCTCTTGCTCCTCAGTGCACCGAAAACAATGGCTACAGAAAGACTCTGTTTAGGATCACAGTGAAGGGTAGGGGACAAAGAGAACGCAGCATGGTTGCCATGTTGGCGTGTGGTCACTTCTTAGAAAGGCAGAGAATCCTCTCAGTATTTGTCATCTAGGAGTGTGTGTGGGTAGCCAGTCCACAGTGGGTATCCAGTACTCTATATACCCTTTTTATGTTGTTTTGATCTGGTTGGTTTTGTTAGTTTGGCTTCACTTTACTGTTGTCGTTTTTATTATGCTTATGAATGATATTGGTTGCCATGCTAATGTGTCTCCTTGGGGTTGCCAGAGTTCTCTATTCAGCATATTAATTATGGAAGTGTGACTGGCTGGAAAGCCTCTAGTTCAGTATAACAGTGGGGAAGCTCCTGGGGTGTTCAGGAGAGACACAGACTGTAAAACTGGACAAGACCAGAAACCAGTGGAAGCACAACATCACTCTGTAGTTTAGCAGCAATCAGCACATCAGCCACGATTATAGTTTCGAAAGCTTTGCAGGTATGTGGCTTACTTTACTGCCTTGTGATTTTCTTGTGTATGAGTCATGGACCGGCTTTGGGAATGATTGATTTCACAGTAGGGGTCTACAAATGTTGATGAATTCTGTGAAAGCATTTGTGTGAGATGATGCCTGTGACAAAATCCGTGGCATTGTGGTCCCTCTATATTTATATAGACAAATTTCGAGATGTTCCTGCGTTGTACTCTGTTTCACATTAAAAACTTGTATAAATCTTCATAAATCACTAATGTGCCATTTCTCTGGTTGAGCATGAATTATATTATATTATAAATGCTTCATCCCATTTTGTTCTGAGATGGGCATCAAGGATAAGCAGATAAAAACTCGATGGCTACTGACGGTAGCGGGTCTGCCCCTGGTTTGGGCCCAGTCTTTCCTGGAGTCGGCGGCATATTTCACCAAGCTGGGTGTGTGTTTGTGTTTGTGTGTGTGTTTGTGTTTGTGTTTGTGTTTGTGTACGGGTTTATGAGATACAGTAGCAAAGTGATCAGTAATAGCATCGTGAAATAACATTTGTCATCATTTGGCATTTAGAACACAGAACGCGCCTGTATGGAGATGACGTGCATCTGTCAACACTGTCAGCCAATTTGTCCTTATTTGAAACAAATTCCTAAGCCAGGGACACAAATGACAAAAGTATCTGTGGGTTTGTGCACGTTGATGGATGTTTCTTGTGCAGTGTCTCTGCAGTGGAGGGCTATGCTCCATAGTTTATCCTTGATCAGAGTTCAGTCAGGACCACTCTCTTCCAATAACAATTTACTGGAGTATTGAGAAGCATACAACAGTTATCTTTGACGGAATGGCTAAGTTCAGGGGGGCTTCTGCTCATCGTAGTGGTAAGTGTTATAGAATAGAAAAATAGAATAGAATAGTCTTCATTGTCATTGTATTTGCATACAATGAAATTTGGAGTGTAAGTGTGTGTGTGTGTAAGAGTGTAAGTGTAATTGTGTAAGAGTGTAAGTGTATGTGTGTGTGTGTAAGAGTGTATTTGTGTAAGAGTGTAAGTGTGTGTGTGTGTGTAAGTGTAAGTGTGTGTGTGTAAGAGTGTAAGTGTAAGTGTGTAAGAGTGTAAGTGTGTGTGTGTAAGAGTGTAAGTGTGTGTGTGTAAGAGTGTAAGTGTAAGTGTGTGTGTGTAAGAGTGTAAGTGTGTAAGAGTGTAAGAGTGTAAGTGTGTGTGTGTAAGAGTGTAAGTGTAAGTGTGTAACAGTGTAAGTGTGTGTGTGTAAGAGTGTAAGTGTGTGTGTGTGTAAGAGTGTAAGTGTAAGTGTGTAAGAGTGTAAGTGTAAGTGTGTGTGTGTGTAAGAGTGTAAGTGTAAGTGTGTGTGTGTAAGAGTGTAAATGTGTAAGAGTGTAAGTGTGTAAGAGTGTAAGTGTATGTGTGTGTAAGAGTGTAAGTGTGTGTGTGTAAGAGTGTAAGTGTATGTGTGTAAGAGTGTAAGTGTGTGTGTGTAAGTGTGTGTGTGTGTAAGAGTGTATGTGTAAGTGTGTGTGTGTAAGAGTGTAAGTGAGAAGGAGTGTAAGTGTATGTGTGTAAGAGTGTAAGTGTATCGTATGGAAAGGGTTAAGCCCCCCACAGCATGTTTGACTGTGTTAGGAAAGTTGTTGGTAAGCTAGCCAACATAGCTATCACAATAACATTACGAAGAAGCCGACGCGAGAGCACTTATTACTAGCATCAATGTCCAAGCGTGACAATCGCTAACGAGATGTCTTGCTAGCGGCTAATCTTAGCGAAACCTGTTGAAATTTGCTTACTTTGTTTATGACAAACTAGCGAGTCAACAACTTTCCTAACACAGTCAAACATCAAGCAAGTGCAACACAAGACAAAGCAAGACAGCAAATAAGGTACTGAATAGTCCAGCAGAAAGTAGCCCCCTACCTGGCGGCTCCAGAAACTCCATAGTGTTACTTTAAATGGGCCGCCTTAACATCAGAAACATCAGAAACCTGTTAATGAACCCCACAGCCTACGGCACGGCGTCGATCAGGGCCCGAGATAGCAGGAGGCAGCTAATGAGCTTGCCGGCGTCCCTGTCAGGTCTCGACGATGCCAGTCAGCCGACACTCCGCTCATCAGCGCTGATTGGAATAATGCATTTATTGCGTGAAATTAGGTTTGGAAAGGGGGAAATGTTTAATGAATTGTGCAGACAGCCAGACACGTGTATGGATTGGGGTGGGGGGGGATTTGGGAAATGTGGGAGGGGGATTATGATTGGAAAAAGATACGCCCTGGAGGAAGTTTGAAACGGTCCGCCGGTGATCCGTTGAGATGCGTGTGGTGTTGGAAGGGTAGACGGGGTGCATCGGTGCACCGGCGGCACGTTTGATGGAGGAGACATTTTCATTTGAGAATCCTCGCGGTGGAATTTTTTGCATGAACGAGTCACCAGCGGTTGACATGCTCCAGAACCACATGACAGCTCATAGGAACCACCAACTGTGAAAGATTAATACCAAAAAAGATGTTAAAATGTCCTGTGGTAAGACCTTCCAGGAACATTTAACTCCTTGTCTTCAGTCGATAATGTATGAACACTCCATAGGCATTCCGAGTTAAAAAAAAAAAACCTGGTTAGGTATTCCACTGTTTTGTCCATAAAGTAGCGCCTCAGTCATAGAGATGCTCATGGGCCGTGTGGTCTTTTGATGTTAGAAAATTGATGGGTGTTAGCAGGCAAACAAATCATTACTCCCCTGGAGGCCCCGGACATCAGGGGGAGGAACGGGGACGATACGGGGAGAATGTTTATCTCTTAACAGCCAGCAAATCACACAGAGAAGTTTCCCCCCGCGGATGCTGCCAGGGTGTCTTCCCCCTCCCGCCTGAGGTCCCCGTTGTCAGACTCCTCTCTTGGCCATGATATGTGTCGTGACGTACGGATCGAAAGAAGGAGATAAAAAGAGAGAGAAAGACTGATGAATGGAGAAGTGGAAGGGAGAATTCACTGAATTCTTACAGTGCATGTATGTGTATGTTCATGTTAATATGTTGAGAGGCAGATAAGGAGGACAAAGAAAAAATTACAGAAAGAAAGAAAAGAAAAGAAATTATTCATAGTAAAAAAAAATGATTCATAGTCAAAGAGAAAGAAAGAGAAAGGAAAAAGTATATTGTGTATAAAGCCAGAGAGAGTGTGAAAAGAGTCTTTTGAGATGACCAGCACTTCTCTTTATTAAAGCAGGCTGTTTGCAGAGCTCCCCAGCGCTGGTGGTGACTAATGAACAGGCCTATGCTGTGCCACGCTCGCTTTGTTAGGCCTGGGACCGCCACTCCTCCTGCCCACTGCTCTTAGTAATGAGGGGGCCGAATTTGTGTGTGTATGTGTGTGTGTGAGAGAGAGAGAGAGAGAAAGAAAGAAAGAAAGAAAGAAATAAAGAAAGAAAGAAAGAGAGAGAGAGAGAGAAAGGAAAGACCGAAAGACACAGATAAGAGCCGCTGTAGCATCTTTCACATACAAAACATAGACTGAAGCAAAATTTGATTTCTCATAATCAGTTCACCAGTCAACCACTTGGATGACATAGATATTGAAAAATCCTGAGGGAAATGGCTTACTTTGAAATGAAGTGTGAATGAAGTAGTGAATGAAGAGAAGTCCCCCCCCCCCCTTACCCTCGAACATGTTAATCCAATGGTTCCAATAGAGTGTACAAGTGATTCATTGATCATTTTGTATGCTGTGATTATCATTTTTTCAAGTTCTTCACTATGTGGGAACAGATTTTGGAAAATCGACAAAATAACGCCCGTGGTAGTTAAATAACTCCTTGAGAGACTCCACATTTGATTCTGTTCAGTAAAGTGCATGTGTATGTCATCTCCGTATAGACTTCATATAGACCCATTATATATTATATCTCTAAAATATATCTGTTGCTATCCCTCTAACAATGCAAAAATAACAGACTACAAAGCAAGTCACTTAGCTAATGCATCATCAATTGACAAGGTGAACCGAAGCTAACCATATCTAGCTTTACAGATCGCGGATGTAACTTAAGTAAACACATGAATTATCTAAGGATTTAATGGCCGCAATCTGTTGCATGAAATAAATCAGATGTTTAGGCACTAGAGAAGTAACATTAGCTTTCATAAGAAACCTGGGGTGTGAGTTAAGAGTTGTCTAGAGTTCTAGATACTACTTAGGGGCAAACAACAAGAGGTAGACCATATTTGTTCTGCTTTAGTAGTAGCGATGTCTTTATTTTGTGAGGCAAAGCTACAGTTAATTACAAAAGACCAACTGATAACTCACCAAACGGTTTGCCTAGGTTTTCCACTGGCGTTGTTTTGTTCACATCTTATTTTCGCCGCTTTTGCAAAAACCCATACATTTTTCCATAAGGACATTTTTCCTTTGAAACCAGGAGGTGTTCAAATTCATTAAAACAATAAAAACGACAAACTTCTGGCCACTTTACATACTCTATTCCCACTGGAGCCATCAGAAGATTACCGTTAATGTTACAAGGTCGCCAGGAGACAGATTAACGGTCCAACTTGACCATTTTGCTCCCATTACCATACGAGACCATGACAGTAAAATAACTATAAATAAATGGCTTTCAGTGTGAGTGGGAATAAGGCATGTGGCTCCTGCGCTCCGTCTTCGCAATGCACGAGTAGGAAGATCTCTTCATCTTCTTCTTTTCTCGTCATCCATTTTAATATTTCAGCATTCATATATCTCGTGGTGCATATGCAGCTTGAGCTGCTGTGAGGTGTGTGTGTGTGTGTGTGAATGAAGCTGCAATCAAAGTCAGATGAACACTTTAAAGGTTCTGTGATGTTGAAGCATGTTGGTTGTATTACTGTGTAGTTTTTCTTTGCCATTGTTGCCCTTGGCTTGATCTATCCATGCAGATCCATTTACATGGGACTACAGGGGGAATCTGTAACACGGGTTTGAAACTGGAAGTCCTCTCCTGTATTATAAAGAGCCAATCACATTGTTGGAAACAGCACAGCTGACGTTTTGCCTCAACTGAATATTCTGTTGATATCCACCGCTACCATAGTAATACCATAGAAGCTGAGCTGATGTTTGGGATGTTTAGGGTGTTTAGTATGTGTTGTCTTCTCACACGGTGTCTGTCAGTGCGAGACTCCTCATTTCTCTCCTCTTCGCTGCATCAGTTGATTGCATCGCAGCAGATAAGAGGCCGCGCCGACCAACAGCACCTCGGAAGGATGCAACTCCTCAAGAAGCGGGGAACAAGCGGGGATCAGGAATTACCTAATGCCCCCACCCCCTTTCTCTCTCTCTCTCTCTCTCTCCCCTCATCTATCTATCTATATGTATATAATAATATTATATTTTATATTATATTATTTATATTTTATATAAATATATAATACTATATGTATGACTGTCCAGAGGAAGGTTGTGGGTGGGGGATGGTGGGGTGTTGGGTGTGGTAATGGAGTTGTTGTGCTTCTCTGGAGGATGGGCTTTCTACCTAACCACACTGCCATCTAGTGCAAGCCTGTCACACCTAACGTTCTCCATCCAGACACAGACTCACGGACACCGTGGGGCCGAGGACAGATTTGATGGAATGTTAACCATTGCTCCGTGAGTCGGGGGAATCCAGAGATGAAACAGGGAATGATGGGATTTTTTTTTCCGCCCCTGTGAAAAGAGCTTATCGTATGTCACGTTCACAAACACAGCTGTGAAATGGGCTGAATGATCTGGAATAGGAAAGCATGGTGGAGAATGGGAGTGGGTGGCAAATAAGCGGGAGACCCAGACATGACTGTTGAGGTAGCTGCTTCCAATTGCTCAGGAATGTTTGAGCTAGCACACAATTTATTCTTAGCACAGAGACCGGTACATTTGATCTTTAGAGAGTTTTTCCCTTTTCTCTCTCTCTCTCTCTTTTTATTTCTTCCCCTCTCTCTCCACTTTGCTATTTCCTCTCTCTCTTGTTTTCTGTCTCTCAGTTTCTTTCTCTCTCTCGCTTGCTCTGTCTGTGTGTCTCTATCACTTTCCATCTCAGTCATTCTCTCTCTCTCTCTCTTTCTCCTACCCCTTTAGTCATTCTCTTTCTCTCTCCCTCTCCCTCTCTCTCTCTCTCTTTCTTTGTCCATCTCTTTCGTTCATTCTCCCTCTCCCTCTGCCTGCCTCTCCTCCATGTCTTCCTGTGTCTGTCCTCTGCACAAAGCACATCTGTTCCCAGTCAGAGGGCCCTGAAGGAGGATGACAAGGCACAGACACAGAGCATACAGCACACAGACAGCCTGCAAGACACGTGGCTAAATGGTCGCCTGTGGAGGACAGGCACACACTCGCACACATTCACGTACCGCGTACATACACGAACACACGCACACACACACATACACATGTGCACGCACGCACACACACTCAGGCACACACACTCACACACACACTCACACACACACACACACACACACACACACACACACACACACACACACACACACATACATGCAAACTAAGACAGGTCTGCTTCTCATGCTCCCAACCATCCCCACCCCATCTCCTAATATATCCAATATACACACACGGGTACACCATCAACACCATCCCCTCTCTCTCTCTCATTCAATATCTTTCTGTCTTACACACACACACACACACACACACACACAGAACACCACACACACACACACACACACACACACAGAGCACACATAAGGAAGGGGAGGAGCCTAGTTGTAGGTGGGTACGGAGCAGTAACTGGGCAGCACTCAGGGGAGCCAAGGCTGTCATGGTGAAGGAGGATGGAAGACTGCATGTGTGTGGACATGTGGTATGAGAGTGTGTCTGTGTCTTTCTGAGCATGTGTGTGGACATGTGGTATGTGTGGAGTTTGTCTGTGTCTGTCTGTGCATGTTTGTGTGCAGCTACGTATGTGTGAGTCCATGAATTAATATGAATCTGTGTCTGATATTATGTGTATGTGTTTTTTTTCCTGTGTGTGTGTGTGAGAGTGAGTGTCCACTTGAGTGTGAGACTGTCATACAGCAGCTATAGTGTGTAAGCGATACAGTGCAGAGACACAGTCTCTCTGCATTCCTAAATGAAACCCCTCTGCCAAACGTCTCTCTGGTCTCTCAGTGACTCCCTCCGAGTCCCTCACCTCCCCAGGCATGATGGCGCTGCACTGGACCACGCACACGCATGCTAATGACTTCAATGTCTCCTTCGATTCCCCCCCCCCCCCCCCCCCCCCCCCCCCCGGTAAGCCTGTGGTGCTGCAGCGGTGGGGCTGCTCCCGTGTCCGTGCCGTCATCAGGAGCGCCGGCGGAACCCTGAGCACCCAGCTCTGCTCCGCCACCCCCCATGCCACACGCTAAGCAGCTTGGCATCGGCCCTTTGCTCTTAGGTGGCACGGGCGCGGCACTAAGTGGTCTGAGAGTTTATAGCCTGCATAGCTCCGGTATGACTCATTAGATGCCAAATGAGGGGGAAACAATGACACACACACACACACACACACACACACACACACACACACACACACACACACACATCCCCCTGTGGGCTGTGTGTGGAAGTTCACAGACGTCCAGAGGTGAGATGGAGATGAGAGAGTCATGTGTGTTCATTCAAAGCCTTGAGGAAAGTCTCCATGTTTATAAAGTAGGGATGAAAGACCTTGTATTTGTGATTATTCCATTAGAAAATATTTTCCCCATTTTCCCCATACTCGTACATCATACGTAATGTGTGGATATTTAATCAGTGTTAGAGCTGTCTGGAGCCTGAGCCCATGACATTGGTTCTGCTAATGCAGTGCAGTGCCACCTTGGCATGACTAATAGACTCTGACTCACTAATATGTCCAAAAACACAAAAAGAGTATTTAGCTGTTGCAGTCTAAGAAAGAAAAATAAGTTACTTAGTAGACTATGTTATGGTTTTCCTGAATGGATCATCCAAAAGGGTGCCCCTACCTTTCAGTTTAAGCCTGTTTTATTTTGTACTTTGCCCAATACATTAGCACATCTCACTCCTGACATTTTGCAATTACAGTAACACTTTACTTAAACCCAGTATCCATAAGCATTATAAAAACAAACATAAAGGGTATTAAAGTATTCATAATGCAAATATCAGGAAGACTGAAGAATACGTATATTTTTTGGTGAAGCACTACTTGGTCATAATTTTTTTCTAGTCTTGGTAAACCGTCTCGGTTACTTACGTAACCTCGGTTCCTTAAGCAGGAACCAGACATAACAGTATGGTACATGACGTCAGTCATGAGCCCAAATCGAAGCATTTATCCATTCACGCCTGAAAGGCTGCGAGATCTGTCAGCGCGAGCTCCTGAGCCCGCCCCTCAGCGGAGAGCGCGCACTGGACAGAGCTTATTCAAACGTTCCTCCTCTGCTGACGCAAAGGGAGGAGGCGAGAAAACTGCTAATTCAATCACCTGATTGCGGAATGGGGTTACCACCACTTTAGGTGTGTAAGCAGCATTAGTTCGCATAACCACTCTGTCACCAGCGATCGAGAACTGAAGGCACGATGGAATGACTGACAGGGCTTGCATGTCACCAACGCGTTTTGCTGACGTTAACGCCAGCAGCAGCGCGGTCTTTAAAGAGACAAACTTTATGTCCACTGTCTCCAGGGGCTCGAACGGAGGCCCTGTGAGAGCACGTAACACTACTAGCAGATCCCAAGAGGGTATGAGGTGTCTCTCTGTCACCCTGAGCTGTCTCACCCCCGCCATAAAGCGTGACGCTAGCGGGTGACTGCCAGGAGAGCTGCCATTAATGCCTGCATGGCAGGCTGAAATGGCAGCCATGTACACTTTGAGAGTAGAAGCCGCCTTCCCCTCATCAAACTCTGCTGTAGGAATTCTAGAATAACGCCCAGCGCGCAGTTAATGGGGTCGTGCTGACGCGCAGCACACCACCGCTCAAAACTGTGCCACTTCAGCGTATACAGAGCCCGTGTCGATACAGCTCGGGCACCCTGTATTGTAGCCACCACCGCATCCGACAAGCCTGACGCTATGAGCCTGCACCTCTCAGGTCCCAGGCTCTGAGACGCCAACACTCCGGATGGGGGTGCCACACTGTCCTGTGCGCCTGCGTTAGGAGGTCTCTCCG
Source organism: Clupea harengus (assembly GCF_900700415.2). NCBI lineage: Eukaryota > Metazoa > Chordata > Actinopteri > Clupeiformes > Clupeidae > Clupea > Clupea harengus. The sequence continues at coordinate 21,816,272 of NC_045153.1, read as the reverse complement.
CAGAGGCAGCTCCCAAGGCTGCTGTACAGACATATTGACTAGATCTGCCGCCCACAGATGATTGGGCCAGTGGGGGGCTATCAATATCAATTCCCTGCCCTCGTCCGCTATCCTGCACAGTACTTGCTGGATGAGCGGGATCGGGGGGAAAGCATATTCGTAGAGCGTAGAGCTGGCCACTGGTGACCAGCGCGTCTATGCCTAGTGGGGGATTGTCGCCCCCTAGCGAGAACCAGAGCCAGCAGGTGTTCTGCCTGTTTGCGAACAGGTCCACCTGCGCCCTGAAAAAACGCACCCAGATCTGGTCTATCACTTGTGGGTGAAGACACCAGTCTGCTGCTCGAGGATCGCCCCTCGATAACAGGTCCGCACCGTAGTTGAGGTGACCTGGTATATGAACTGCCCTGAGGGAAAGGACGTGCCTCGCTGCCCACAGGAGCAGGCGAGTCGCCCAATGGTGTAGTGATTGGGAGTGCACTCCGCCTTGGCGATTTATATACGCCAAGGCCGGAGTGTTGTCCGTCCTCACTAACACATGCTGACCACTCAGTCTGGGCAGAAAGTGTTGTAGAGCCAGGACTACTGTCCGCAGCTCTAACACATTTATATGAGACGCGGCCTGTGTCACAGACCAGAGACCGTTCACGCCTCTTCCTTCGCAGACTGCCCCCCAACCTTTGGTGGAGGCGTCTGTGGTCACCACTACGCGGCGTGACACTATGCCCATAGTGCCCGACGCGGCGAGAAACCAGGGGGTTCTCCAGATCGCCAGAACGCTTTTTTCCCTGTTTATCACAAAGCCCAGTTGATACAGGTGCGCCACCACTAGATGGCCGTCCTGCACCGCTGCAGCTTCTGAATGAGCAGCAATTAACCAGTCGTCCAAATAATTGTATACGCGTAAGCCGCGTAGACGCAACGGGGCGATGGCTGCTTCTACGCACTTTGTGAATACCCTCTGCGCTAGAGATAGGCCGAATGGGAGTGCGTTGAATTGGTACGCTATTCCTCCGAACGCAAACCTCAGATATCTCCGATGTCTGCGGTGGATCGGAATGTGGAAATATGCGTCTTTTAAGTCTATCGTGATAAACCAATCGTTTGGCCTTATAAACTGCACAAGCCTGCGTGGGGTCAACATTCTGAACCGTAGCGGCATGAGTGCTTTGTTTAACACGCGTAGATCTAATATTGGCCGATAATTCCCGTCCTTTTTTGGGACTAAGAAGTAGCGGCTGTAGAAGCCTGAAGCTTCCTCCTCGGGAGGAACTATGCTTATCGCTTCTTTTCTGAGCAGGGAGACTATCTCTTCCCGTAGGAAGTGAGACTGTTCTCGCTGCACCACAGATTGTATCACTCCGCTGAATGGCGGAGGGCGACAGGCGAATTGCAGCACGTAACCCTCTGTGATCGTTTTTAGCACCCATGGAGACACTGCGCATGCGCGCCAACTCGCCACACAACCAGCCAGGTTGTGCTTTGAGTTGAATTTGTCGGGAACTAACCCGCTCATGGTCAATGAGTCTAAACCTAGATCTACACCCACTCCACCTAGGGAGGGGGGATGAGATCTGGGGTTGCCCCCTCATGTTTTTGAAAAAAAATTGGGGGTTGCGATTGCACTGTGTGCATCGCGGGGGGAGTCGCACAAGCATGTCTGGGCACTGCGCCATCTGGGACAGGAGTTAGGACATATGATTGTGGTGCTTGTGAGAACCTGCTTACCGTGCTGGACATGATTTCCACATGTGAGCGACGGGCTGATTTCTGTGGAGGCGGTGTGGGCTGTGTGACGAGTGGCTGACTGTCACCATCAGGAAGCCTGAGGCCCTGGGCAGGGCGCGCAGCCGATTGCTGCTGTGCTGCAGGCTGAGCTGACGGGCGGAAGGGGTGTCTCTGCAAGGCTCGCCCGGTGGGCACCTTCGCTGGAGGAGCTGGCGAGCGGAACCCGCTTCTCTTCTGGCCCGGTGCGGGTGTGGTGTGTCCTGAGGAGGACGTCTCACCCGTGCCACTAGAGCGAGGCATCCAAGCCTGGAATACCTCTCTGCTCTTTTGCTGTTCTTCGAACTTGGCAGCCATTGTGACCACTGCTTCACCGAAGACGCCCTGGACAGAGACCGGGGCGTCGAGGAGTGGTGCTTTTTCTCTGTCCGACAGCTTAGCCAGTGAGAGCCACAGAGATCTCTGGGTAGCCACCGCGGCACCCATCACCCCTCCCCAGTGCCTGTGAGGTGCACCGGGTCAGTCTGAGCAACAGATCCGTCGCGCGATGGAGTTCTGCCACAGACGGGTGATCTTCCCCCAGCGACAAGGCAAGCTCAGTCAGGAGCTTTGCCTGGTAGCGCTGTAGCAGCGCAGCCGTGTTCTTTGTGCAGGCAGCCTGCCCTGCAGCCAAGTAGGACTTCTCTGCCAGCTGCGCCTGGTGCCTGGCCACCCGCGAGGGCAGGAGAGGCTTCTGGCCGAGGCGCATCGTGGGGGAGGCAGGCGAGAGGTAGCCCGCTACTGCATCCTCCACCTGAGGGAAGGAGAGGTAGCCCCTCTCACTAGCCCTGTGGAGCTGCATGTAGGGCGCGAACCCCGGCACCGGGGCCGGCCCGAGTAGGGGTCGCCCATGTCGCCTGCAGTTCCTCGTGCACCTCCTCGAAGAAGGGGATGCAGCTGGGAACTGGCGCGGCGGGGCCAGCATAAAACTCCCCGTCCAGCAGCGAGGACCGCACGCTGGGAGGGGGAGGGAGAGGGAGCCCGAGGCAGCTGGCTGCTCTCAGCGCAACCTCGTGGAGTTGCTGGCCCAGGATCCGAGACGAGGTAGGGGGTGTATCCACCCGCATCCTAACGTCTTGGCTTGTCTGCATTGCCTCTGCGATTGAGCTGTGCTCATCGGAGTAGTCCAGCAGACTATCATCATCCAGGCTGATGTCCAGCTCGGTTGAAGCTCCTCCGCCTCGCTGCCCGCAGCCCCAGGGCTGGCAGGCGGCGGAGACGGGGAGAGGCCCGGGAGCTGCAGCTGCAAGGCAGCTGCTCACACTCACAGAGCCCACGGCTGGAGACGCACTCAGTCCTACGGGGGCGTTAGCCCCGGATGGAGCCGGTGCAGTCCCCTCGGCGTCCCTGCGCTTCCAGAACGCAAGGCGCCTGGTAGTCTTAGCTAGCGGGAGGCTAGCACAGATGGAACAGACAGGGTCGTCGCCCGAAAGCGCGACCTCTGCGTGTCCCTGCCGAGGCAGGTCACGCACCGACGGTGGCGGTCACCCTTGGGACGGGTGTGCCCGCAGTCGGGGTAGTGTCTGACCATCGTTTTTAATCTGAAAGTAGAAAAGAGTGTTAAAACACAAGCACACTATCTGCAACGAACACGTTGTTAGCAAGCTAGCAGGCTAGTCAGAAACTTAGCCAGCCAGGCACCAAGGATAGCAGCCACTACTTTCAAAATTAAGTTGAGCCAACAATTTTGTAGCGCCCTGAGCTAGTGAGGGTTAAGGAACCCAGATAACTCACCAACCCGTAGAGAGCAGAAAGCACACAAAACTCTTTTGACTGTGGTTTAGCGTTGAGAATATGCTCGGAGATGTGCACCTCGTCTTGCGAAGTTTTCAAAAGAGGGAGATCTGTGGGCACATCGTAAGATAAGGACTCCTGAGGGGCGGGCTCAGGAGCTTGCGCTGACAGATCTCGCGGCCTTTCAGGCGTGAATGGATAAATGCTTCGATTTGGGCTCATGACTGACGTCATGTACCATACTGTAATGTCGCAGTGAACTGCGAAAAGGAACAACCAAAGTCATATGTCTGGATCCACCTGTATTTCAGGGAAACAATGGGACTGCATGTGTGATACATGATGAGCTTGTGATAAGAGGGGGCCCAGTCCCACAGAGATTTGGATTTGTTACTTGAACCTTGTGTTGCTTGTAACTTTCCCTTGATTCAGTCTCACACCTGAGTTGCCTGGAATTTGTTTTACCACAGATGCACCCTGCCCTGGGCCACCTGTGTCTCTGTGTGTGTGTGGTAGATACTGGGCTTGCCCGCTAGCTCTCTGCGCTGGCCTTATTCAGTCATACCCATCACGTCCTCCACTGGACTGTGGCCCTGCGCTGGTGCTCAGCTGTCCACTCTCGTTCTCCTCGCTCAGGGCCAGGCACGATGTTTGTATTGGCAGGCCAACGTAAATACTACATTGAATAGGCCTACGCAAGCTCAAGTAGATCATCGACTTAATTGCTTGGGTTCTCGAATCTCTTTTGATGAGGGAAATGGGTAGAAGACTCACTCACAAGAGACTTGAGGTTTCTTTCTCTCTGGACCACGACAAGGCTGACCTGTAGGTTTGGATAAGTGCTGTATGTGTTCCCTTTCTTTCTCAGTAGGCTCCAGATGGTGTGGGTTCAGGGTTTTGCTGTAGCGTGAAGCCTTAAATAGATCCTTGGAGAGCTCCTCACTTGAAAGTGAAGCTCTTCCTTCACTTCACTGATGAATGTGCCCATCACACCACATGGACTCCTATCCACAGCACAGTGTTCCTTGGCTCTCCTTCTCTTTCTCTGTCTTCCTGTTATTCCTCTGACCTCCAGTCACACATTCTCCCCAGTTCACCAATCAATAAACAGCGCAGAGCAAGGATGGATGATGGATCATGCAAGCAAGACTATGCATAGCTTTCATCCACAACTCTGTGTGTGTGTGTGTGTGTGTGTGTGTGTGTGTGTGTGTATGTGTGTGTGTGTGTGTGTGCGTGTGTTTGTGTGTCTGTGTATGTGTATGCACGAGATTGAATGAGAATGTGTTTGTGCGTTGTAGGTGTGTGCATCGGTATGTTTTTGTGTGTGTGTGTGTGTGCGTGTGAGTGTGAGTGTGTGTGTGTGTGTGTGTGTGTGTGTGTGTGTGTGTGTGCTTGCGTGCTTGCGTGCGTGCGTGCGTGCGTGCGTGCGTGTGTGTGCGTGCATGTGTGTATCACATTCTGAACAAAAGTCAGGCATTCCCTTCCATCTCCTCCTCTCCTCTGACCTGTGTCTGTGGGAGATATCCTGCTCTATTGTGTTGGCTGCATTTTAAATAGACTATTCACCTGTGCCAGCCACCACTGGTTTTTAATCACAGATAATGAAGTGACTACACATGGACTCTGGAGGAATTTGAATGGTGGAGAGCCTGTCTATGTTTGTGTCTGTCTTCTTTCTTTTCTCTCTCTATCCCTCTCTCTTTCTTTACGTCCTTATCTTTTCTCTCAGCCACAACTTTTGTCTTCATCTGTCGCACTTTTGCTCGCCCTGGCACTTTTTTCTGACTGTCCCTCTGTCTGTCTGTTTCTCTCTCTCTTTCTCACACACACACACACACACACACACACACACACACACACACACACACACACACACACACACACACACACGCACATCAGGATACAGAGTTCCGACAGGAAATGGGTGAGTCACTCTAAAAAGTCAGATGAAAGGGGTCTGCTCTGGCGTCCTCATGGCACACCTGTGAGATTTTAAGGAGCTTTGCTCAAACCTCGTTTGAAGACAGCCTGTTGTCTTGCTCATACAGATACTAAAGCATTATCTTAAGAAATCCGTTCCAATCCCCCTGTCAACTCTCATCCGAGTAGCTCAGATATGACTCCTATCTCCTATCAGTCCTTAGGCCAAGGCAGCATAGATTGCTTCAAGTTACATCAGTATCTGTATTAGTATTGAAGTTGAACACTTCCCAGGGCCAGTCCTATGTGTGGTAGAAAAGAAGAACAAAAAACGAATAGGGCTATGATTATTAATGTTATGCTGGCAGTAGGCCACTTGTCTTGTGTTTAGATACAGCAATATGTAATACATTTAGATGTATCAGTATTCAATGTGCCTTTCTGTTTTGAAGTTCTGTCTTTCGCTTTTTTATGATTTTTTTATGTTGCGGCCTTATGCTAAAATCTTTAAATATGACAATGCGAAAAGAGGATTTTAGAAATGTTTGCAAATTTATGAAAAAGTTAAAACTGAAATATCACATTGATGGAATTGCTCAGACCCTTTACTCAGTAGTCAGTACTTTGAAGCACCTTTGGCAGTGATTGCAGTCTTGAGTCTTCTTGGGTATGAAGCGACAAGCTTCGCACACCTGGATTTGGGGATTTTCTTTCCATTCTTCTCTGCAGATCCTCCCAAGCTCTGTCAGGTTGAATTATGAAAGTCAGTGGACAGCCATTTTCAGGTCTCCCCAGAGATGTTCGATTGGGTTCAAGTCAGGTCCCTGCAGCTGAAAAATAAAAAAAACACAGCCTGCTTCACCGTTGGGATGGTACTGGGTGACTATCAGGTTCTTAGTCACTTCTTCTCCCCCAATTGCTCAGTTTGGCTGGGTGGTCAGATCTTCTTCTCAAAGGTGATCAAGTGAAATGGGCTAAACCTGAGCTAAATTTCAAGTGTCAGCAAAGGGTCTGAAAACGTATCTTTTTTTTCTTTAAAAAAAAAAAATCTAATCTATTCTAAAATTCTGTTTTTGCTTTCACACCATGGGCGATTGAGTGTAGACTGATGAGGGGAAAGAAATAATTCAGACGATTTTAGCATCAAGGCTGCAACATCACAAAATGTGAAAAAAGGGAAGGGTTCCACAAGTCCAGGCTCAGATTTAAGGTTTCAAGTTCAGGTTAACTTCGGGTTAAGTCAGCTTTGTGAAACAGACACTCTGCCTGCTTAGCCTGCTGTGTTGGAGGAGAAAGACAGAGGAAAGAGAGCCGCTAACCATCCGCAGGCCTCTACAGCCCTGAGCATTAACAGGAGCACACAGCTGTACCTTACACACACACACACACACACACACACACACACACACACACACACACACACACACACACACACACACACACACACACACACACACACACACACACACACAGGCAGACTGAGTGAGTGAGTGAGAGAAAGAGAGAGATGCACACAACAAACACACAGTCACCAATGAACACACAGACACAAAAACCCATCCAGACCCTCCACCAGAAACACCCAAGTTCACAAAGATACCTAGTCCATGTGAGCGCACATATTTACTCCCCAAGGTGCCGTATCTATGTTAACATCCACCCTCCCCAGCAGTTTTATTGCATCTGAACTGGGGCATAAAGAGGTTTTATGTGCTGCTAGATTTGCAGAGAGCATCCAAAGGTGAATGGCCCAGCCAAAACACTCTCCCCTTTCATGACTGTGTGTGTGTGTGTGTGTGTGTGTGTGTGTGTGTGTGTGTGTTTTTCTTTTTTCCCCTTTCCTCTCCAACATTCCTCTCCTTCATCCTAGCATGTTTTTTTTTAAGCGCTCCTCGTGAATGCACCACCAGCTCTGATGATGCCTTAGGTGGCCAGTGAGATGCCTGCGTTTCCCTGAGGTGTGCGTTAGGTCCAGAGGAACCCTTGGAGGTTTGGTGCACTGCCGTGCAGGCGAGCCTGATATTGGAACGGACGTGCAAAAAGGAGGGCGAGCAGCTCCAGTTACTGTATCAGAGGGTCACGACATCAGCGTTTAGGAGCCCCTCAATGGCCCTGTGATTTATGGATGATGCTCTGTCTGGACCCATCTGATCCATGACCCAAACACCCGACTGACACATTTGGCCCCATTTATATTAAGTGGCTTCAAGTACTATGTGTATAAAACTTAATTTATGTTCCTTAAATTACTTAAATGTAAGCACATTGAGCTTTCACATTGCACATTCTCTATTAGTCATCAATATATACTTGATGTTTAAAGCAGGATAAGTGAAGTAGGTTCCGAGTTCAAAGTTATACTATGTACTTATATGAAAAGCATGTTATTATTCATTTAAGTACACTGTAAAAAGTCTACTTACAGTAATGTAAGGTGGGACTCTAAGGGGCATTCTACTGACTGCATCATTAATTAATGTATCAGAGGGTCACAGCATGGGCCTGTAGCAGCCCTCTATGGCCCCTGTGATTTATGGCTGCTGCGCTCTCTGATCCATCTCGGGGCTCAAGTCCCACACACCTGACTGACACATTAGGCCCCAATTGATGTGAAGTGTCCTCAGGTGCTATGTGTGTAGTGTCTTTAATTGGAGTATGTAGTTAAATCAGTGAACCCCAAACTTTGCATGGCAGGCCCCCCTTTCACAATGAACCCATGCAACAGTATGCTTACGAGGGAAGTTCATTATGATTAATGTAAATACATTGTAATAAGGACAGTTAGTGAAAAAACAGTGACAGTGCATTCTTCTGGCTTATTTACATTAACGGCATCATTTGTGTGTTGTCTATCATAGGTCATGCACAGTTGACAAAATGCCAGAACTGTTTTCCTTCCTGTTAGGACCTGTCAGCAATGATGTTGCCTTTAGTTGTAGTAATGAGATGGCATGAATCTGCAAATCAATAAGCAGAGGTATGCTGCCCTCACATGCGATGGCGGTGCGGCCAATCTAATAGGTGTGCACCTGTTGTCTATCGATCTGCGCATTGATCGAGTCAAAAGGCCAGTGTATTTGCAGTCTTTAGCGCATTGGATTAGCATCAGTTTTAGCCCCGCAAGCAGAGAAGCATACTTCCCAGCCGAGGCAGAGCCCATAGAGATGTGTGTCTGCGGCGGTCGGGCTTAGGGACACTAAGTGAATCTGCTCTTAAAAGCGCTCTGTGTTTATGCATGAGTGCACGCGTAGATAAGTGAAAAGTTGGTTTGTGAATTAAACACAGTTCAAGGCTCAGCATGGTGGCATGGCTCAGACTCATCTGTTTTGCTGTGTGCTCTTTGTTATCATTCTTGTTATTTTTAGGGAGCGCGGGGGGCTTTTATTAGTGACGGTTTATCTGCATTCCCCCTCTTTCTTTCTCTCTTTCTCTCTCCATTTTTCAAGTTCTCTATGAAAGTATCAATTGTACTGTTCTCTCTCTCTCTCTCTACCCCTCTCATTCTCGCTCCCTCCTCTCTCTCTCTTTCTCTCTCTCTCTCTCTCTCTCTCTATCTCTCTCTCTCTCTCTCTCTCTATCTCGCTCTGTCACTGCAGTGTGCATTGTACCCTATTGGTAAGGTGTAGTAAGTAAGTAAATTAGATGCAGCCAGCCGCAGCAGCAGCAGTGAGTGCTGTTCTCTCGGGCAGAGCGGCTCCACAGTGCAGGCCTCCACTGATTGGGACCTTGGGGACTGGAGAGAGAGAGCAAGAGTGTGTGTGTGTGTGTGTGTGTGTGTGGTGCAGAGGGCCGGAGGTGGGAGTAGAACACTGCTCTTAAAAAGTACACCACTGCACCCAAACCACGTGACAAGAGTGGCGGCTGAAAAGAGGGGACGGGGGGTTAGGTAGTGTTGGATAACAGAACAGGTGACATGGGGAAGAAATCGGATGACAAAGGCATTTTTGTTTTTCATTATTTGTTGTTTTTAATGCAGGGTCTTTGGTCCTTTCCTGCCCGACTAACAGACTGTAGCAGAGAGGCCAGAGAACTTTGCCGGCTCGGGTTGGCTTGTGGTGAACTGAAAGGTGGATGGCTCGCCCCGCTGTGCTCAGCAGCAGTGGAAAGTGGAGGAGAACTTCACAAAAGAACACAAAAGTTCTCAGAAGTTTCAGAAATGATTAAAGTTTTCTTTGGGACCGCAAACCAAACCCTCCTGGGTTCCGCCCTGTCCCCAAAGCCCCTTCGCTGCACTGGTTTGCAGCCTGCGATTCCTTTTCTCTTCAGGTCCTCTGCTCCTCCTGGAGGGAGGGTGGGGGGGCCGTGCTTCATTCAGCTCTCTACAGTGTCAGGAAGCACACTATAACAGGCTGTGAAGTGCCAGATTGATTTTGATGAGACTGAAGCTGGTCGCTGCGGTGGAGAGAGGGGAACAGAAAAGCGAGAGATAGAAAGAGAAAGATGGACAGAGAGATAGAGAATAGAGAGAGAGAGAGAGACTGTGTGAGAAAGGAAAAGGAAAGATAATGAGAGAGAAAAAGACAGAGATTGAAAAGGGAGACAGAGAATGAGACAGAATGGGTGAGTGAGTGAGGGAGAGAGAGAGAATGATGGTTTCTCTCCCCCCCTCTCTCCCGGAGCCTCTGCACTATGCTGTGTTGATGGAACGGGTCAAGCGGCTGCTCCTCTCCTCTCAGCTCAAGAGCCCACAGGCCCGCTGGCACCCCCCGCCCGCCCGCCTGCCTGGTCCTCACGTTCACACACTCCATAACAACGCCAGCCCGCTACTCTGGAGCCTCAACACCTCCCACTGCTGCTCACACTGCTGTTCTCCTGCGTCTTTCTCCTCTGATTCTTTCTCTCTGTCTTTCTCTTCCTCTATCTTTCTTTCTCTCTTTTTCTCTGCCTGTCTCTGTAAAATAACTTGAGTGTTCTCTGTGTGTGTGAGGGTTTGTATGTGTGTGTGTGGGTAGGTGGGTGTTTGTATGTGTATGTTCTTATGTATATACATGTATATGTTTGTATGTGTGTGTGTCACGGGGTGTCTATGTATTAAGATAGACCGGCCTCCATTTTTTTCTTGTCTATATGAAGCGTGTGTGTGTGAATGTGTTTGCTTGTCTGTGCTCTGCTTGCTTCTCTGGTTCCCACACTAAACTCAGCAGTAGAAACAAGCGCGGGTGTAAACAACCTGCCAATAATTGCATTAATTCAATTTCCCTGGTGCAGGCCGCCACGCCATTTTTAATATCCGCAGGGCAGGGACGTAGGAGTGGGTGCATTTCACTAACTCCTCTCACAAACCACCAGCAGTCAGTCGGGCAGACAGGTAGACAGACAGAAAGGCCGGCGGAGAGAGACAGACAGACAGGCAAGCAGTGAGGCAGACAGACAGATATGCAGGCAGGCAGACAGATAGGCAGGCATTCATCCGAAGAGAAGCAGACGCTTCAGTGGAGGAGCCAACAGGCAGATTAGCTCTCCTATCCTTCATGCCTTTCCCCCAAGTCCCTTTCCTCCTGAAACACTCACGCGGATACAAACACACACAAACACATACATGTTTGCACACACACACATGTACACACACACACACATACGTGGATACGCTCGCACATAGACTCACACATTCTTTCTTCTACACACACATGCACACACACTGAGAGAGAAAGAGAAACATACACACATACCCATACAAATACACATCTACATACTTGTGCATCCACTTACATACATGCACCCTCTTACACTTTGATGTACACCCACCCACACACACACACACACACACACACACACACTTTTTCATTTACGGAGGGGTGTTGAGGAAGGCAGCCATGCAGTAGCCAGCGTTGAGCCTGGGTTGAGCCCCCCCCACCATCCACACAGCCATGTCAGACCGAGAAGAAAAAAAAAATCAGTGAAAATCTGTATGTTGTAATCAAATTGATATAATTAAGCTCTGTGTTGTGTGTGTCCCCCCCCCCCCCCTTGGCAGTGTTTGTTTGTATGGTGGTTTTGGTACCGAGGGTGGAAATTATTCTAATTAAAATGTCATTTTTTCACAATTTTCTGTCATTATCTGAAGACAGCATGTAGCGCTTGTGTGTTGTGAGGAGGGGGTGTGTCAGTGTTGCCGGCTCGCGGACTGTTTGTGTACTGCTGCCATCTTTAGGAAACATATTTGCATAGCACCCTGACACAACACAAGGCTGGAGGCTCTGAACATTACGCTAGGAAAGCAATAACAGGCATACGCTTATATATTTGTATATGCCATAGTATTAAATCAAATACACATGTCTGCAGTTTATTGACTTTTGATTGATTGTCTGTGCACTAGAAATGGTAATTTTAGCTATGTGTGTATGTCTTGTGCATCTAATATATGCTGGTCTCTTAGACCTTCTCATGGAGTTGTGGATTATCCGATAAGTTTGTGTCTGTTTCATTTTTTTTAATTCCACTGTCAGTTAAGTGAGGCCAGCGGAGGCTCCTGACAGCGCGTTCTCAGTGGGGCCTGACAGGTCACCTCCCGTGCTCCCTGCGTCTCGGGGTCTGGCCGTGTTCACATGAAAGGCTGCCGGGGCGCTAAGATGCCTGTCCCTCCCAGAGCGGAGCGGCCAGGTGAAGGGAGGAAGGCAGACGAGTGGACTGCGGGGGTGTGGGGTGGATGGCGGGGGTGTGGGGTGGGGTGGGGTGTCTGCTCTGGGGGGCCTCGGAAAGGTCTGTCAGGCCGCCGCCAGAGCCCTGAGTGACAGGCCAAACACTGATCTCTGAGCTGCTGTTACTGCTCTCTGCTCATACCTGTCTGTCTGTCTGTCTGTCTGTCTGTCTGACTGACTGACTGACTCTCTCTCTCTCTCTCTCTCTCTCTGTTTATATATTTTTCTTTGTCTTGCTTTCTCTCTATGCTAATGCTGTTAGTATATGTTCTCTCTATGCTTTTGCTGTTGGTAAGTGTTCTTTGTCAGCCCTTCTCTGTGCCTCTGTTCTCTCACTTTCTTTCCTCCCTTTCTGTCAATTCAAAGTCACCTCTTTCTTTTATTCTCTTCCGTTCCCTCTCTCTCTCTCTTTATTTCTCTCTCTCTCCCTCTCCCTCTGCTTCAGGCTGGCATTTACATTAGTTTAGGAAATGACTCATTTGACTCTGAAGCAAGCTTGCTACCTCTGCATTCGATTTTTGATACCCCCACCTTTTGTAACTAATTAGTGGCTCTTTGGCTCTGGTCTTTGGCCTCGCTGTCAAAAGCACAGTTTTGGTTTGAAGGTTTGGCCAATTTTTTGATTTACCTTCAGGATCTCCTACCACTGTTGTATGTACATGACCCTTTATTTGTATTCACATTACCCCTGTCTCGTCGCCGTTCCTCAGCTGAAGCAGAGCGAGGCCAATGCTGACACCAAGGAGAAGCTGCCGCTGCGTCTGCGCATCTTTGAGAAGTTCCCCAACCGCCCGCAGATGGTCAAGATCTCCAAGCTGCCCTCCGACTTCTCTGTGCCCAGGATCAGGTAGCTGTGGCTGGGGGGACAGACTGCAATCAATCACTAGTACCTTTCTGACCATCACATACACTATAACACTGACTTCACAAGAGCAATAGTGCTTATGCAGTCACACTTATAGTGTGTGTATTGGCCTTTGAGTGTTTCTCTGTGTACATTTATTTTTTTCCCTTTGTTTATTTGTGTGTGTGTGTGTGTGTTTGTGTGTGTGTGGGTGCGTGTGGGGGTGCGTGCGTGTGTGTGTGTGGGTGCGTACGTGGGTGCGTGCGTGTGCCTGTGTGTGTGTGTGTGTGTGTGTGTGTGTGTGTGTGTGTGTGTGTGTGTGTGTACACGCATGTGTCTCAGAGAGAGCTTCATGAAGCAGTTCATCGACCGTCAGCAGCAGGACACCAGCTGTCTGTTCCGAAGGCTCCCCTCTGCCTCCTCCTCCTCCTGTGACCACTCCAAGAGATCGGCCATAGAGGATAGCAGATACATCGACCAGAAGGTACCCAACCCTCTCCCCTATATCCATAGATACATCGACCAGAAGGTACCCAACCCTCTCCCCTATATCCATAGCCCAGCCCCACGACACAGCACATTGTAACACCTCGTACACATCTGACTGTACAGCACAGTACATCACAGGACTACATGGAGAGAATCTCTTACAACCCCCAGAGGTCAGCCACAAAGGATAACAAATTCATCGACCAGATGGGACTCATCCCTCTCCCCCTGCACAACATAGCATAGTGTATCACAACACTGAACAACACTGGACAGCACAACACCCCACAGCACAGGACAGCAGATCATAGCAGAGCACAGTGTAGCATATCGTGCTACTCTATTCTCTCTTCTGACCTCCAGGCCAATCTCAGTAAACACGCAAAAGTTTCGCTAATTAGTCTTTGGTTTAAGATACCACCAATTCAGTAAGCATTGACACAACACAATTATGCACATCAAAATGAGAGTAGCTGCTGGAATGCCCAGCATATGGAAATCTGATGTGGGAGCCAGAAAATATGTATCTGTTGTGTAAATAATGGTTTGTTTACTACAGTGCATGGTAATCAGTTTTAGTAATAAACAGCCTGCTTGCAAAGTTGGCTTTCCTGGGAAAGATAAGAAAATATACATTTTTGAATTGTGTTTTAGATGTGTAGTTTAGAGGGATATTCAATATGGAATATATTCCACTTATAGTGGACTGCACATGTTTTGCACAAGCCTATATCATGTGGTCATGGTTCACTAGCGTGTGACTAACTGGATAAATATCCACTCATTTTCACAGCTGCGCAGGTCGATATTCAGCATCCGAGCACGCAACCTGGTGGAGAAGGAGACCACCGTCAACAAAATTCTACGGTAGGGGTGAAAATGCACTGCTGAGAGATAGTTATAGCAGCCCAATGGTTGGTGTAAGATGGTTAGTGTCAAGAACACATTGAAGAGCTAATATATTTTGCCAGCATCAGTCATTATTCAACTATGAATGATTACAACTATATTTTCTTCTATATTAAAGTATCTTTTTTTTGTTTTTGAGCCACTAGAATAGAGGTGCCTGAACGATGATATTTCCATTTTTCTGGAGAAAAGATTATGCCATGAATAGCTCTTAAGTCTTAAGCATCACCAACATCAGCATCACCCGCTGAAATGACCGGAACACCAATAAACACATTTGTCCCATTAAGAACCAGACAGATGTATTTGTTTGGATGCACAAGCCCCCTGGTCTCAGCACGCCCTGTCATTCATCCAGCCAAACAGATGCCAGGATGCAGAGGCAGGCAACCAATCAGGCGACAGGATGAATCCCGTCTGCAGATGTGACACTAGGCATGCACCAGCATGAGCCACCTAATAGATCATTAAGGAGTTGGCATGGGCGGCTCTGGCACTGACGACACCTTTCTCAGTCAGGCTACATTTATCCCTCGCCACATGCTTTTGACAATGTGTGTTTGTGTGTGTGTGTGTGTGTGTGTGTTTGTTTGTGTGTTTGTGTTTGTGTGTGTGTGTGTGTGTGTGTGTGTGTGTGTGTGTGTGTGTGTTTCAGTCTCTGTTAGTGCATCCTAATTGTGTCCCTGTTCCAAAAGCACCTCCAGTCTGTTTTTTGTGTGTGCCTGAGCATGTCTGTGTTAATCTGTCGCCGTCTATCTGTTTTACTGTGTGTGTGTGTGTATCCAAATTGGTTTGTGTGTGTGATCATACACGTGCAGGTCTGTCAATGATTGTGTGTGTGTGTGTGTGTGTGTGTGTGTGTTATTTAAGTGCAAGCCCACGTACCAAAGTACCTCTCGTCCTTCCCTCTCTCTCTCCCTCCCTCCTATCCTTTCCCTACCAGACCAGACAGGCCCATCAATAGCCATCCCACGTCTTCACTCTGTGAACGAAACCTGTCTGGCCTTTCTGTCTGTCTATCTCTGTGTGTGTGTGTGTGTGTGTGTGTGTGTGTCTGTGTGTCTGTCTGTGTGTGTGTCTGTGTCTGCGCGGAGCTCCCACCTGCCCGGTTTGTTTCTGGCCTCAGGGATCTTCATCATCCTGTGTGTGAGATGTGCCGACTCCTCTCGTCTCTCCACATCCCGCACTGCCATCAGACACGATGGGCTGCGTGACTCTGGGCTTCCTAACTCAATGTGTTTAAAGAGAGGAGGCTGAGGGAGCTAGGGGGGAACCAATGGCATTATTATACATCTGCCACTTCCCACCATCGTCCAGATTTATGGGGTCATCATTGCGTTGGTCCTGGTCTGTGTGTGTGTGTCTGTCTATGTTCATGTGTGTGTGGTGTGTGTGCGCATGTGTGTGTGTGTGTGTGTGTGTGTGTGTGTGTGTGTGTGTGTGTGTGCCTGTGAAATAAAGGTCTGATTAATGCATGGAGCCAATCTTCAGTGGCTCTCTGCTTCTTTTGGGACCGCAGAAGACCAGATGTGTGTGGTGCATGGAACTCCATATATTAATGCTTACTGTAGCCATGCCAAGGGGTGTGGAGGCTGCAATACAGGACTGAGTATCCAAACTGACATGTACCCCAGGGTGGGTGTTCATCTTATCATGCATATGCCAATCACCCCTGAAAACCGTGAAGTTTAAATATAGAACAGATTTCAGCTTAAGACACTATTGCTTGCAGTGTGACTGCGTTGAAGTACGTACTCCAGTGAGTCATCGGGTCGGGTCAGATGGTACATCTAATTCACACAAACCATAATGCCTGAAGAGTCACCTACTTTGAGTTATAATGCCTGAAGAGTCACCTACTTTAAACCATAATGCCTGAAGAGTTGCCTACTTTTAGTTATTGGAGTGTCTTGACATAATCAGCAGCCAGCCAGTCCACATGTGGTCTTGTGCTACATTCCCAAAAACATCCCTTCCGTAACATTCTG